>NW_009259691.1:730434-760424 GCF_000687185.1 Egretta garzetta | reverse complement strand
CTAACCATTCTGTTGGTGAACCTTTCTCTGGGAAGAAAGGCTTTTATCTGGTTCACTTGTTCATGTTTCTTTAATTTCTCTAGCAAGATTCCAAGCATGAAGACAAATCTTTTCCAAGGACAAGCATAATACCCTTCTTGAGTGCTGAGCTACTCAAAGGATGTACCCTACGTGTAACCAAGGATAAGAATTTGATAAGAAAAGAAAATTCTTGTCATCTTTTTTCTAGTTCCATTAATTCCTCTCCACAGATCATGCTAATCCAATAATGATTATCTCCCTCTACAATTCTTTTCCATGCAGATTCCTATCAAGCATACAAAGAGTTGTTTCAATTGCCTTTCATGCTCTGATGTTTCTCTGTTATGATTATTAGGATGTTTCTCATTAGCAAGCAGCTTTTAAAGACTAATTCCTCAATAACTTTTCTCTATACTCCTCACCTCTCTACTTATTCTCACCACCCCTCATACCGTGATTCAGGGATCCTCATTATAAATTCCCATTTATTCACTTTTTCACAACAACATTTTCAAAGGATGAAGGCCAGAAATTTTTCTTCAGGTATAATGAAAAATAATAAGCATTGAAAGGCCATCCCTTAAATATTTCTGCCTATCCCATAAAGGTGACAATCAGCCAGACAGTGATCTACCCACACTTACAGTGATTTGATTGTCATGCATGCACCGTATCTGAGGGCAGACCTACAACATTCAACAAGGGACATGCAGAGAGATCCAAGTCCAAAGGGCTTAGCTCCCTGCAAACTTCTTAGCTAAGTTCTGGAAGCAACATAGCTACAGGACAGCTGCAGACTTCTATAGCATCCTAGGCTCAGTCTGTCTCCTATACAACTGGAGTATCTCTGGACTGAAGTTACAAATGAGGATGCCTGCACCAACTTAGACAGGACCAAAGAGATCTGAATTCTTTTTTTCACATCCTTTTAAGGGGAATAAGGTAAAATAAAGATCGGTAGCAGAAGGAAAGTAGGGACATATAGAAGACAACCTCCAGAAGCACAGGCAGAAGGTTCAATAATCGGATATTTAACACTGTTTTTCTTCACAGTTCAAAGTCTTTTTCTGTCTTCAGCAACACGCTAGTCTTCCCCAGAATTAACTCAAAATACTTTTTTTCTTCTGTTCCATCTAGAGCTTTCTTCTAGCACATGAAAGCCGTCCTGGTTCTCTTCATTTTACAAGGAAACACCTTGAAAAGACAAGCTGGCTTATGACACTAGTGAACATGCCAAGCAACTGAAAACTGAAAACATTTTTTACAGGATGTTCCCTTTCTTGCTTACCTTCAGGGCACAAGTAGTTCAGAACAGTAATCAAAAGTGCCTATCCAGTATAGGAACTCTTACTAACATAATTAGCCAGTAAAGCCTGACTAGCTTATTTCCAGCTCTGCTTCCTTTTCAGCTTACAGGCTAACTCTAATGAGTTGCTGTAGTCATTAGTGGACATTGATAATATGACTTAGTTCCCAGGTGGGTGGGGGTTTTTTTATGCTATAATCACTTACACTCCTAAATTAAACCCTGAAGGAAAAGGAAGAAGAAAGCAGCCTGCCAATAATCTAACTTCTTACAGTAGCAAGCCACTCTATCTTATGTCATTGTGCGGGTCTTATTATGAAAGCAGGGCTCATTACAAAAGTTTTTACTCATACACAGGCTACATAGAAAGAGAATATTAATACCCTTATCAGGTCCATAGGAATTACTTTGCGAAAACACATTGATGGTCTTCCTGCCTGCCTCTCCTAATGATAGGTAACATCTGACCTTTCTGAGAGGCATAACCTCCCCACTACACACTCTAAGTGTGCATTATTACAAAAGCAAGATGACTTCTTTTTGACCTCAGCTACTAATAAGCTTATGCTATGTTATATAAGAACAACAAAAAAAAGTTTTGTAATATGTTAGCAGGTGTAACTACCAATGTTATTTTTCTTTTCAACTGTGTGTCCAGTCACTTGAGTCCTGCTGCCTCCTGCTATATGTTCAGATGGGTACAGTACAGCTAAAATACTTGAAGCACCTGAAGTTTCATTGTCTTTTAGCATATTCTAGATTTCACTCCTCTCTAACTCTGAAAAGTCAAGTGTGTCGAGATAGAGCACATGATTTTGTCATTTTCTTATTCTGGTATTCACTATTGTGCTAATTTCTAGATCACATAAGGCATTAAATAATGAACTTGCTTCACTGCAACAAATGTCTTCAGAAGCAGAAATGGGCTTTAAAAATGTACATTTAAGAACTTCCAATTTAGGTGACTTTGGACAATGTAGACTACAATGCACAAATACTTGTTATTGTTAAGAAAAAAATATCTGTCATTATTTAAAATACTTTGAATCTTCCTAGGGATTTGCACTGCTTTCATCGCTATATTACTTCTGAAGTCTATGAAAGAACTTCACAGTCTGGACCCAGCAATTCACATTTGTGCTACCAGTGCTAATATTTGCAGTGGGTTATTGGAGATCAAGTTGGAAAGGATGTCTCATCCGCACTCAATTTTAACAGCTTCCTCATACAGTGCCGTACATCTCCCTTACAAGTTTTCCAAAGGCAAATCTTTTGAAAGATGGAAACTTAGGCAAAGGAATACATTTTTCCATCATTAGCCTTGTAAAGACCATGACACTTCTTTCCTCAGTAGAAGGTTACAAGCCAGTTCTAAGGTCTCTCTTTTCCTATTTTTTCCATATTCTCCAAAGCACAGAGGTGAATCAACACAGTCGTTTTAGAGAGTATGATCTGTGTTCATCTAAAGGCTTTCAGGTAGTCAGATAGCATTAATCATAAATAGCTCCCTTAGTGGTAGCCAGGTGCTGACTGCACATGTCACAGCAGCCAGACCCATGGAGGTTGCCACATCAGTCTGAAATCACAGTTGTAAAGGCAGATGCAGCATTTGGTGCAATGCAGAAATGCATTGTGCCAGCCAGGGAGATGTCACTTTTGAGATTATCAACATGAAGGCATGAAAGCACAACATTAACCCCCTGACGGTATCTTCAAGCAGTGGTTCACTGTTCTTTGCAAGTCAGTTACAATCAGAGTTTTCTGTATCAGCATACCCAATTACATCCCTGGAGCCAGTTTCACCCCCAGACGTACGGAACAATCCAGAGGAACTTGTTCTTTATTGACAAATCTGTTTCAATATTTCACATCACTTGGCCTTAAGACATTCACATGCTAAACTGCTAAACCCATTTAATTTACCTTTGCAAAATTATTTCCAGTTACCCAGTGTAATGCCTGAGGACATACTGAAATCTCAGGAGATGATTAAGATTTGTTCAGAATATCTGCCTTCTAATGACACAGTATGCCTGTTTTTTATTTTAGTCTCACCACTT
Source organism: Egretta garzetta (assembly GCF_000687185.1). Lineage (NCBI taxonomy): Eukaryota > Metazoa > Chordata > Aves > Pelecaniformes > Ardeidae > Egretta > Egretta garzetta. The sequence continues at coordinate 757,037 of NW_009259691.1, read as the reverse complement.
TTACATCTATATTATGTAAAGAATTAAAACTGTTACATAGCTTAGGCTAGAGAACAGGGGCTATTTAGAAATCTTTGTACTGCAGTTAGTATGCAGGAGTCTACCATCCTGTTGTGCTTTGCTTGTTGCACCTATTCTGTGTTCTGCTTTCTGCTAGAAAAAAAAGCATTTTGCATATTTTTTAATAGTGACATTCCCATTAAGGGAATACAAACTTCTTGCTTTTAGTATGTTTTTAAAATCCTTTAATCAGCTAGCAGACATTATACCTAAGGAGCTGAGGGACATACAGATGTCTCCAACACTGCCATGAGAAACACATCTGAACCAATATCCCTAAACAGAATTCACCCTGCCAACCAAACATGTTCACCTGTCTTTTGGAGACAGATGAAGGATGTGATCCAAGCCAGCCCTGATCCAAAAGCTGTATAGTCACACCAGCACAATACCGCTTCCTGCTGTGCTTCTTAGTTACAGTACCAGGCTGCCTAAAGGTACAGGTACACAGCTTCTGACTCAGAACTGACCTGTCTTCTGTGAACACAGAGCACAAGCAGGGAGAGCCCGCATCTATCTGCAAAGAAACAGAAAGAATTTGTTTTGCTTAGGAGAGGCAGAAGAGCACTGCTGTCTACATGTATGGGCAAGGGAGAGGAATCAATTAAGCAATGGGATGCTGTCTGTGGAAGACCAACTACAAGGAAACTGAACAAGTTTAGGCTGAAAAGTAGGAAAACACTTTTTCTGTCACAGCAATGAGATACTGGAACAGCTTCTTAAAATAAATACTAAGCTTATAAATTTGATTCACTTATAGAAAGGGTTTTATAACACAGTTGGATGGATGGACATAACGATAGCTCCGTGTTCTTTCAAACAGCCTGAAATCACAACAGAGCTCTTGTGCGACACCCCAGAGGAAACACATTGTGGTCTTGGAAGGCTCAGACACAAATTCAGATCTGAAATATGAGGCTGAGTTCAACTTTGGAATATTCCTTAGGTATCTCACATTTCTTATCTAATCTCTATCTTCTCCAGGCTAACTGATAGGTTTCTACATGGGATCCCAGAAGATACTGTACTGGTCTTGCAAGACCCATAATACTTTCCTTGTCTTGAGTTTTAATCAAGAAAAGATAACTCTATCCTTGATAGACCTTTCTTGCATGTTACTCCATTTTCCACTTATCCATACATACTTGATATTTATTTCCTTCAAAATTGATTCTAAAGCTTTGCACACTAGACCAGACTAAAAATTCTGTAGTTCTTAAATGCCAATTATTTTCTATTTTTAATTGTAGACTTCATCATCATTCATTTACTTAAAATTCACAATAGTAAACCTGTAAATTAATATACCAGTAAGTTCAGAGTTCTTGGCTGAATATTTATTTCAAAATTCCCACCTATCATTTTCTGTTTGCTCTCCTGATTGCTGCGTTTAATTTTGGAGGAAGAATTAAGAACTTAATACTATTTGAAAATTTACAGACATGACAGGAAAATGTCTTGCTAATCTGTCACCTCTCACAATTTTTTTTTCCAGGTATTAAGTTCTGATTTTATTTGCACACATTTTTCATTACTCCAGTGAATACATTTAACCTCACTATTTACAATGTTTTGGAGACATAGTTTCTGTTTCCTGGACTTTAAAATGACTGGGAAAGAACCTGCTCTTCACTCCGCCCATTGTGATAGCTCTGTGAACAATTTTGTTCCCCACCAACTCAGCTGATCAATGAACCACCAAGCTGTTTATCCTAACTTCCAAGAAGTACTGTCTTCTCCACATGGCCTACCTGAATCAGCGTCTCCAGCTCTAGCTGGGTTACACAAACATGCTCCCGAAGAAAGTCAGCCTTCTCAAGCGCAATTGTGTTCTTCTGTCTGCTTTCAAAGGGCTGCTCCAGGGCACGGAAGACAAGTCCGCCCGTCACCAGGTAAACTACCACCACGACAAAGATGGCCACCACTGTTTTCCACTTCATGACTGTCTGCAGGCCTTGAGAAGGGGCTTCCATGGTAGCAACAACGGTGGCTCGGGACGGAACGGAGAGTCGTGGAGCTGGGTAATGCCCGTTAGTTTTGGGCTCAGGTTCACAAGCTGGCACTGGTGAGGGAACAGCCACTGAAACACAAAGTTAAAAACTCTTATTAAAAATCAAATCCCTAAGGATATGACCTTGATCTTCAGATACAACTTTCCTAAATATATTTTTTAAGACTCTCACATAAACCATGTTATTCACACAGATGTGGTTCTTCTCATCTGGAAGGCTCCATGTATGTTTCATCCATCCATACACAAGCCACTTCAAGGGTTTGTTTCACCCATTACCTCTAGAACTGGACAGGCCAGTTGCATACATAAAAATTAAAGAAGGATGCAGAAAACCATCTATCTAATAAGAACATGAAAATTTTGACCAGTTAGGGTATAAACTACACAAGGTGGTGTTTGGTGAGTGACCCTGGCAGTGATTAATGTCTTTAAATCATAACACTAATAGTATTAATAGTGCTAGGAAATTGAACTGTTAATGATTAGTGATCACCACCTGGCCTGGTATTGACAGAAACAGAAAATGCTTTGCAAACCACAATGCTGTTTGGCTTACCAACATAAGGAGGCCCATATTATTTACATGGATTCACAAAACCATCAATTCTGAAAATGTTCTTAAAGCCTGGAAACTGCACAAATTTTATCATAAATCATTTTTCAGCCAAAGTATACTAGATATCTGGGGTCAAAGTCACTCACACGCCAAGAACAATGATGGACCTCCCAGCTTGGGACTGAGATACTGTACAGACACGTGACCTTACCAGTACATCAGAACTAATAACCCCTGGTTTCAGCCAGACTTATTAGCCTGACCACTGTGTCAAGATACCAAGGCATCTGAATCAAAGCTGGCTCGCCTCCAGCTAATTCAGGTGTCTCAGCATCACACTTCCCACCCTCTGTTGCCAGTGCTAGCAATGGCAGGATGAGGCCAGGTTCCTCAGCATTCACTGGTATAATGGTACCACATGCAGGCTTTAAAGATGCTGGATTCTTTTTAAACCAAATCCCTGCTGTAATCTTACCATGGTGCAGCTATCACTGGCCTGTAATTTCTTTGAAATTGGACTGATTTATTTTGTATCAGACCCAAATCAGATTACAGTTAAAATACAGTCACTTTAGCTGCATTCTCTGAACTTATTCCCAAAGTGTCTTTTCTGGTTTTCTCAGAAATTAAAGCAGAAAGAATTACAACATCTGATCAGAGTGGCAGCGTAAACTGATTCCATGTAATTTGAACAATAGAAAATATTTTATGATACTGAATAATTTAAGAACTCAGCTGTTTACTACCATCATGTTTTCCTAGAAGCAATACATCTCTGAAGCATTGCATTGAGGATACAGCTTCCAGCTTACTTGCTAACCAATAAACTACAGAAATCTGTAGCTGCTTTATACTTACAGTTAATATTTCTTTTCATATGTGGCTTGGGGGCTCTAGATACTGAACAGATTAGAAAGGATCCAGGATCAGAGGAAAAGCCTCTGTGGTATCTCAGTTTTGCAACACTCTGTGGCATGGCTGTTCAGTTTGACCGTCAAAAGGTCATTCCGGTTCCCAACACTTATCAGGCACGATGGAGTGACATCAAACTTAAAAGGATACTTTCCCTTACCTCCACATATATTTCATGTAAGTTCTAAGAACTTGAAGTGACAATAGGGAGAAGAGTGACAATATTAGAAAGTAACGTTTTTTCTAAAAGAGATCGATTATTTCATTCTCTAAATCTGAAAGGGAAGGGTTATTGTAATAGATACAGTGAGTTTCGGCACAAAGTACCAGAAAAGTATTCAGAAGGAACATAAAATAGAGAGGTTGTGTGAAGCAGTTAGAACCTCCCTTCCTCTATAGGCAAATATCTTAAATCTGAATCACAACGTCTCCTTACTGAACTAAATAAATTTGAGTGTTCCCAGAAGTGGCTCAGCTGGTATAGATCAGTGTAATATAACTTCCATGGATCGCATGGAATTCAATCAATTTACATTAGTTAGAGCCCATACCTACTCTGTATATTGTGAATCAACACAAAATCTGAAAGCCCGAGGGCTGATTTTGCACACTTGAGATTACTCAGCAAAATAGTCTCAGGATCCAAGGCTCACATGGTAAGAAGAAAGCAGAAGTCATATGACAGAAACAGCATGCTACAGTTTTTTGAAACAGCTATCCACCTTACCATGACTGGCATAGTCCAGTATAGGCTGGGTGAGCCTTTCAGTGGAGAGAGATACCTGACTGATATCTCACAAATGATAAGTCAAGAGGAAGGAAGTCAAGAACTGGTAGAGTTAAAACAGCTTTTGTGAGTTTTCTTTTCCTCTCTGCTAGTACAAATGTTTCTTATTCAAATCATATTTCTGGCAAAGTGTTAATAACAGCTTTACAGTAAAATCATGGCCTGTTTGATTCCGTTTTCAAAGGCAAATGTGTTGTACTGATTTAAGAACAAGATGGGAACTTCAGGGTAGGGAATGTAAAATGTTCTTATAAATATTGTGTCACTTAAACAGCTCAATGGATTACTGTGCTCAGCTTGCTTATCTCTAAAATAAAAGATAAATCTTTTCCTAAGAAGAACTGTGTTAAAGTCCTTCATTTTCTGCTATTAGTAATAGTTACCCTAAGTGTATGTAGAAATGTTGATCCTAAAGTATTTTATATGATATAAATTAATATGCAGGAAGATTCTACTAAAGCAGCTAGTTGAACAACTGATGTATAACAGTGATGGTCTTCTTACAAAGCTGATTCAGAAGGCACAACTGCAGTCAATACCCCAGAGATGTTTCAGGGTAGGTTTTAAGCAGCAGGTAGGTATTGGAAAACCAGTGTAGATACTCCAGCTAGCAGATATCTCACTCTTTATGACAAGAGAGTGGGGTTAGTGACTTGAGCACATGGTCAGAAGCCCCGATTTCTAGTTGGAACTCTGCCGCCATGAACCTGTGCACTCAGAAAAGTGCTACCATTCACCTTTAAATCATGGTTTCACCAACTAGAAAAAGATAAAATAGTGCTTACTTTTCTAACACGAGTGTCCTTTAAGAATCCATGCCTGTACAATTTTTGAACAAACAGATGAATATGAAAGCTATATAAACTTACAGAAGTTTAACAAGTAGTTTTACTAAAATCAAAGGATAGACTACTGTAGCAATTCAACAATGTGCAGTGGCATACAAACAGTTTAAGAAAATTAAGGACTACATAAATTCTTGGATTTGTAGAGATAAATTAGACTATAGTTTAGAACAAACATAGAGCAAAAGATAAAAGGATATGTTTACAATAAATGCAGAACAATCCCTGCTTTATTTATCCATGTTTTTTCAAAACAAGCTTCTGTTAGAACAGGCTTTTCTCAGAATAGAGTCTCATCCATGTGTGTTTGTTAAATGATATCAAAGAAGTCTCAATCTGCTTCACTGAAAGCAATGATGAATCTCCATTCACGTGCATGCACTAAAATAGTAGACAGGTAACCTCAAAAGAACAGGTACACTCAAAGGAACACACCAGTGTTTCGACACAGGCCTTACCCCACGAAGAGGATGCCAGTGGGGAAAGAAAGGTGAGTTCCTGTTTGTGTGGATATGCTTCAAAATAAAGCAACTGAAGATACTGATGTTACAAGTCAAATTAAAATGTTAGGATCTGTATAGTTGTCTACCTCCAAGAGTGATGCACTGACAAACTGCACTTGATGTACTGATGAACAGCACAACCAGGCCGCCCATTCATATGGGAGGACCTTAAATACCTGAGATTTTTGCTAATGTTGATGAGAATTAAGGAATGAAAACTCACTCACTGACTGTCAAGAAGACTGGGGCAAAGCTGAACCCAGCTGAAGAGGTTGGCAGTTGGCCTAGATGACCATTGTAGGTTCCTTCCAACTGAAATTTTCTATTCTAAAGCATAAAGCTGTAATGTAAAACATTGGAACTATTGAAACAATGCACCATAAAGCATTGTTTCAGGTTAAAAATTGTTCTTTATTACTGCATCTATGCTTTGCTTTAGGAGACAATGTTTCTAAGAACAGGTTGGACTGATATCTGCCAGAAGTATTTAGGTATAGTTGGCCCAGCTTTACAGCAGCAGGGTGAGCTAGATAACCTGTTATGACTCTGTGAGAATAGTTCTAATTTAAAGGGAAAATCTCCAGACAGAGACGTTCAAAGTGCAGCCACCTCAGAAGGACAGCTTCAAATAAGAGCCAAAATGCTGAAAGGATGTTCAACTGGCTTTTGAGTATGAAAACATTAAGCATAGCTTTGCCACACTGACCTGTATCCTGACAACTATTTTACCCAATATGCCAAGAACATAGGAGATACCAAAGAAACCTTGTTTTAGAGGAGAGTTTCTCAACTGGCTTAAACCAAATATATTTTTTTTTAAATTAACTTGCCCTCTTCTCTGGTATTGCTGTCACAATTTTTATCTGTGAAAAAATGTAAATTGGGTTTAATGGAGTGTCTTATTTAGTACTTTATTTTCTTCCATGTTCCTGTGCGACATAAGCACACAGGAATGTATGTGCATTTTAATGACAGTTTAATAGAAAATTCTTTACACATCTGATGCAAGTGTTGCTTTCATAGGATTCAGCACAGAATTAGATTGAGGCCATATATACTTATGCATTCAGAGACCAGCAGCTGGCTTTATATTTAATACGTGAGTTGATCAAAAATGAAACTGGACACTTCATCTCCCATTTTAGTAGGTCCATCCAAGGAAGACAATAAAGTACTTTCAGCTCAAGTGAAAGGTTCTTTGATGTGCATCTGAAGGTAAGTACCAGTATGTTTCCCCAAAACCCTCATAATATGACGGGAGGTTTTTTTAAAGAAGGGAAATTATGCTTTCTTCAAACATTTACATAGTCAAGCACTCCACATTTCCCACGGTGTCTTCCTTATCTTTGTCTTAAAACTAGAAGTTTAGTTCAAATTATAATCTTAGCATGCAGGCTGGTTTCACTGAGAAAATTCATGAGCAAATCATCCTACAGCTTTCACAAGGTCCTATACTGCGTTATCAGCACTTGCACATCCTTCCTGCAGCACTATTTAATAAGCCAGCATTCCCTCCTGAAGTAATTTAGAAATATGATATTTTGTCAAGTGTATGAAGTTGCAGAACTTCAGAGTTGCAGAGACTTGGAGCACCAAGGCTCAGAAATGCCTGTGAGGTGCTAGCCAAGTCCACTACAGCTTCCCTGAACCAGCCACTAAAAGTAGGTGGATCAACCTTCTATAAAATGGATTGTAAATGACAGGGGGATGAAGGGACTCCAGCGGCAATAATTGTTTTAGCATCCTAGCAGGAGCCTCATTTATTTTGTTTTCATTGGACAGAGTATTTTAGTTGTTTGTGTTCATCCCCCACCTCTCTTCTGAAATGGCCACACAGTGAAGTTAACATCAAAAGGCTTCCTGACTGAACAGTGTGGAAAGGCAAGAAAATGAGCAGCCCACCAGTGGGTAACATATGATCTCACACTCCAAGGCTCTGGCACATCTCCAGACAGAAGTTCCTGGGGGATATAGGTATCTACCATTTGCTTCCAATCTCACAACCTTACCACAGAGTCCCCAAAGTGATTCCAGCTTTTGGCTGCTTGGGTTAAAATAGCAGGGCTGTGCCTGGAAGTCAGGGCAAGGATAACAGGTATGTTAAAGGAAGAGCTGAGGCAATCAGCATATTAAGCTATGAGCTATATGAACTTCTCATGAATATGTCACAAACAGAAAATGCACGTGGGTTTATGGATGAAGGGAATTTGTATGTCCAACAGGAAGCGGGTGGTTGCTATATGCATGATGGAAGTAATGAAATGTGTAAGTTTCTGTCCATGTGTAACCAAAAAATCATTAAGCCATTAAAATTTTGCATTATGAGGACATGGCTAATCATTTCCACCACCTGCTTTGCTTACTGTTCCAGCTCCCTCCCCACCCCCTTTCTTCATCTCTGTCTGTTGTGGGTTTTTAACAGGTTTTGTAAAATAGAGAGCATCCATTTAACCAACACAATGAATGTTGGATTTTTATACACTGGGCACTCAAAAATCTGACGCTGGTTTAGAAAGTCTGGCTTTTAAAGCAAAAATCCCAGAAGACAATGATTGTGTTTGCCTTTGTGTTTGTGCAGCGTCTTCACATGATGTGGGCTAATTAACAGGTGACATTTCAGCTGTGATCAAGAAACAGGAGACAAAATCCTGCCTGCAGGCTACGATTACATATGGGGCAGAACACTAGTATCCCTGTGGCTGTTGTTCTGGGTTGAGGCATTATAATAAGCATTGCTGTCTGGGGACCAGGGGATCCATACAGCCATGGATCAAGAAAATTGCTCTCAGCGCTGACATGTTTTACGTCAGTTTGGCCCGGGTCCCTCTGCATACCCCCAAGGTGTTCAACCACACGACTTGAGCAGTGAAAGTCATCGCGAGCCCGACACACAAGGGGGATTTCACCCTACTGTTTGTACAGCATTTTGCTGCAAAATGCCATTGAAGTGAGAAGCATTACTATTACATTTACTGCTCGTGAAAGCAAAGCCTGACATATTGTTTGTTTGGAAAATGCACAGAGTGCCTCCAAGCATATAGCTTTTCACTGCAGCAGTACCCCACTGGTTAAATCTAACATTGTTTTCCCTGAAGTGGATTCTCTAATGCAGTATTAGCGCTGCTGAGTTCAGCAATATCTCAGCAGTCTGCTGCAAATGCAGTCATAGGTGGCAAGGCATTCAACAAAATTCGGAAAGAGACAAGTAAAGGCAGAAAGGGCAACACACATTAAACCAAAATGATTGAATGTGCTGTTACAAAGGAAGTAGCTGATTGCTCCCAATTGCTCCTTTCCCAGAGTGAGGCAGGGAGAAGGGAAGAGTATGTTAGGTTACAAAACTGCATGAAGTTGCTATTTGCTTCCTATTATAGGATAATGCTAGTGAAATAGAGTTCTCTCTGTTGGTGGGGAAAGAAACGTCGGTAATATGTACCAGAGGGAATTATTCTAACCATTGCTTTGCCATCCCTGGCAACAGCTTTGGGGAAAATGTCATATAAGAAGGTCAGGTTGGACGGGGCTCTGAGCAACCTGATCTAGTTAGCGGTGTCCCTGCTCCTGCAGGGGGGTTGGACTAGATGACCTCTAGGGGTCCCTTCCAACCCAAAACATTCTATGATTCTATGATTCTATGATACTGCAGGTTTTGTATCATTTGTCATATATTGCCAGCTAGTGCTCAAAATTGTGATTCTCGGTAAGTTTCCAAAAAAATCTACATAATTCTGCTTCAGCAGTTATAATTGAAACATACTAATTAATAGCTCTTGGAATATCCCAACTGCTTAATTGAGTTGGAATGCAGTTGTTACAAGAAAATAAAAAACCACCACTGTTTTATAATGTGGCTTTCGTTCTTTTTCATTACAAAACTATAGCTTAGGCAAAAATAAAAGATCTTACACAGACTAAATTGGAACATGATATAAATTAAGAAATCAGTGTGGTCTGAGTTAAGGTCTCTCTTTCTGTAGACAGAGCTTCCCAAGTATGAGAGTCTTCACAGAGTGGTGATGCTGGTGCACAAGAGACAAGAACTAAAGGGAATTTAAGCCTCTTCTCTGTTCCTGGAGAGCTTCTTTAGTGGCAGACAAGAAACTTAGATATGCAGTAAGTCATCAGAATGAATCTTGCCTTCCCCTGAAGGACACTGTCACTCCTATTTGATAGCAGTTTCTCCCAAAGGACAAATCTTGTGGGAATCTTCTCCAGTTTCTACTGGCCATACTACCAGAATATCACTGCTTCCATCTAGCTGTGCAGCAAGTGCCTGACCGAAACCAAGTACCTGTCTATCTGGTCTCCACGACTGTGTATTTGTTTTAGGTGGCAAGGTGTTGGTAGCAGGAAGGCTACAGTGTTGGTCTCTGTGAGAGAAGGCCAGGGACTGCCCCATGCTGGACACAGCCAGCTCCTGCTGACTCCAGCAGACCCACCACAGGACACAGATGAGCCTATGAGTGAAGCTGGCAGCACCTGTGTGAAAGCGTAGTTAAGAAAGGGAAAAATGTTGTGCAGGCAGTGAGGAATGAGGAAAAAAAGGCTGAGAAACAATCCTGAAGACACCAAGGTCACTAAAGGAGAGAAAGCAGTGCTCCAGGAGCTGTAGGAGGTATACTCCTGCAGCCTGTGTGAGTTTTGGAAGAGACCACAGCAAAGCAGGTATTTCCCTGCAGCCCAAGGAGAGGACCCCACTAGAGCAGATATCCACACTGCAGCACATGGAGGACCCCAGACCAGAGCAGGTTGATATTTCCTGAAGGACTGCTGCCCATGGAGACACCATGCTGAAGCAGGTTTATCCTAAAGGACTGCAGCCTGTAGGAAGGACCCATACTGGAGCAAGGCAAAAGTGTAAGGAGGAAGTTGCAACCTAGAGGAACTTCTATGAACTCAACACAACCCCCTATTCCCCATGCCCATGATGGTAATACTAAGTGATCTCCCTGTCTTTATCTTGACCCACAAACTTTTCCATCTCATTTTCTCCTCCTCGCCTATTGAGGAGAAGGAGTGAGAGAGCAGCTGGGTGGGCATCTGGCAGCCAGCGAAGGTCCACCCACCACAGTCAGTTTACTCAAGGGCAATAAAGGTGAGGACACAACTCAGACTGTATTGTTCAGCACTGTTTTTCATCTGAGTCTCACCAGTCACGGAGTGCATATGGATTTTGGTGAAAAGGTCATCAGCCCATTACAATCATGCCCTAAGAATGTCAATGTATAGATCAGGACTTAAACTACAGGGATAAACATCAGTTAGCTACAGAGAGAGCAAGCAGCCTTCCAACAATAATGCCTTTTTGAAACTCTCTACTGGAGTTGGGTCAATATGGAACAAAAACATTCATTTGTCCTGTTGAGTGAATTTGATTTTTTCACTTTTTATCATCTTTCATTCTCATCTTTCCTTTCCACACATAAGCATTTTATTTCACTCATTTTCTATACACATTCAAGAAAATGAGTGTTAGCAGCATACACTTTCACATAAAGTTAAATGTCGAATTCATCAAATATTTCATGCTGGAAGGAAGTGCATACACTCTTAACCAATCAAGGAAAACAGCAATACAACATGATCTCTCTGACTGACAATTTAAAAAAATATAAGAAAATCACAATCTGCTTGCAGATGTTAAATGGCTAGAAATTGGGCACTGGGTAAACTCAACTGGTTGGATTACTTATTAATCTAGTTGTGATTAGTTTAAGAATTATGTAAAAGATTAAAAAGTCTATGCAATTGCCATTTCCCTGAGCTATGCCATGTCCCTTTTCTTTGTTTCCAACGCAATTTGGAGGCTGTTGAAAGACTCTCTAGTATTCTATCATTTCACTTTAGCAATTCTGAACCTAGTCTCCCTAACGAGATAGAAAAGAAGTATGTACAAGCTAATTTAATTTTAGTCAAGAAAGTACAGTGAGGGAGAGAGAAGGGTCTGAATACCAGTTTTATACTTATTGTATTTCTAAAAGGTGCTGCCATTTCTAATTGTAAATTCTTTAAAGCACAGAAGAATTGCAGTTCAAGCATCCGTCTCACAAGGAGCTTTTAAAGCAGGGAAAGGAAAAGCTCACAATGGCTGCTTAGGAAAATAAAGTCTGCAGAACTAAAATCTCAATGCCCAGAAAATCTCACTATGCCCACAAATCCAATCCTAAATCAGCTTTTGTATATGTCCTTATTAATAGTTACATATTATAATGATGTATTTCATAGAGAATCAACTCCTCAGAACAGGGGCCCTAACATCAGCAGTGTTTACAACAGGAATGTCACTTCCTTGAATATATTACAAATAGCAATAATTACCATATATCACTGTCTTTCAAATCATTCTGGAAAAACCTGGTGCTGGACAAGAATAATTTTCATTAATCTTTCATGTGAGGAATTCAAAAGTAATTCTAGGCTCCTTCTTGCAGACTGATCCAACTTTCATTAAGATTTGCACAGAGAACAGGTTCAAGCCAAGAAAAGCTGAGCAGCTTTGTTAGCATAGTGCTGAGCTTCTGTCTATAGGCCTAGCCACTGAGCAGGACATACTTGGTTCAAAACAGTTCTGTACCAGATAGGTTCAAGTTCAGAGTTTCCTTGGACTGGCCTACCTTAGACAGAAGTGTTCAACTCTATCTGAATACAAACGTGTAGGTATAGCCTAGACAAAAAACAAATTGCTTAACCAAGATCACATGACAAACGACAAGGCTGAAGTAGAAACCCACTCTCCTGCTCCCAGACTTGTCTGTTTTAAAACCTATCCAAGAAGAGCCACTCTTATTTTGGACATCTGTATTTTATTTCTTTTATCAATTTTTGGCTTCCGCACAACCTTTCAAATGACTGCATATAGTTAGCAACCAGTGAAGATGAAGATATGTTTTTCTTTCTTCAGGCTAATAGAAAAGGGAAACAAACACTGGATGGCACAGAAAAGGCTGCTCTATTCAACATCTTTCTCCACTTCACTTACCACCAAAATATTGAATGGTTACTAAATACTGACATGCTTCATTGTAACTGAGTGTTAAGGGTAGAGGAATATAGGAGAGAGTGAATTAGCAAACTACAGGAAGCAAACACCGGATCTGTATTTAAAGAATATGGGAAATATCAGTCTTCCTTCAGTCAATTTTGACTGATCTCTTGTCTTGGTTTGAACCACAGTAAATCAAACTCCATCACATATTCATATGTCATTTGTCCATGACACAAAATGATTATCAACACAGTCATCTTTTCAACATCCCACTTTGATTTTTGTTGCAACTTTCCAAAGTATTATCTTAATATAAATAAAAATGCTGCTTGGACTAAGTGTAAAAATGTGAACTGTAGTCTCACAAATTAAAATAAGACACTGACTAACTGAAGACAGTTATGAATTCTTCCCTAGATCCTTTAAGAATAGGGCAAGAAATAACTGATTATTCTGTACCAAGGAAGTAGGGGATTATTATATTAGGAAAAAGTCTAGCTACAAGGATAGCTAAGCATGGAATAGCCATTGAGATACTGAAATCTCCTTCATTGGAAGTATCTAAGAACAGGGCGTAAAATCATCTGCCAGAAATCATTTAGGTCACTGTTTTCAATCTGTGCCCCGCATACCCCTATGGACCCAAGAAGAAAAGCTATCAGTGAAGGGTAACAAAGGAAAAGAGCCTAACATTGTAGGCTGGTATTCATCATCTAGGATCTGTAAACAAATTGGTGAAATGTTAAGGTATTAAAGAAAAAAAAACATCATTCGTCTTGATATTCTAGTCCTGACTCACAGCAGGAAAATGCTCTTGAAATCCTTTCCCTCCCCTTCTGTGGAAGATAGTCAAACACATCTCAGCAATCCTCTTTGCATCAGTTGTGCCAAGTCTGTAATAATCTTTCAAAATTATCTAAATATCTCAAAGAGTTTCACAAATAACAGATAAGCCCCTGTGACACTGAGGAAAAACAATACTGTATGTGTTCACAGTTTGTCTCATGTAAACACTGCCACAGAGATGTTAGCAAAATAATTAAATTCAAGAGTAATTTTGAAAGTTGATTAAAACAAGGTCTTTGTCATACAGGCATCAAGCAGGTACAATGATTCGTCACCAATGTATTAGCAAATCTTCAAGTTCTTTTAGGGGACACACTCTTTTCCACTATACACAACAAACTGCTGGTCTGTCTGTTGCAAGATTAATAGACAGACATAAATCAGACTCCTTTCTTTTGATGGTTATAAAGGAAAAATAATGAAACCCATGTGTAAGCTGCTCTTGCTTATTTTTTACAAGAACTTCCACATTCTGACCCAGCCTCTCTGCTGTCAGAACCACAGTCAGAGCCTGCCCACGAACCTAAAATGGACTGCCCAGGAGTTACTCTCTTGCAAACACAGCCTTAGAGCCCCTGTCTGCCGAAGCTATGCAAATGGCCGGGAAACAACAGGAAGCCCAGGGCTGGCTTGCACAGGTATCAGCCTGAACTTATCCACTGACATTAAAAAAATCTCTGCAAAAGTCACGGTCATGGGATGCTGGGATACTTTCCCCTCCCTCCTCCCTCTCCCAGGCACTGCACTTTTTTAAGGCATAAGTGACAGCTCACTGGTCGAAAGAATGCATGTGCTAAGGCAGGATGTGAACTCCAGGAACAGCTGAAAGCATCTTCGGTTTTTTCTTTCTGGTTTGGCTTCAGGACAGCAGTCCTCGAGGGGTTCCTAGCTAACACTTATTGGCATTAACATGAAGATGCACTGCTACTGACACCATTTGTAGCACTACTTACAGAGCTGCCAAGTCCAGACGAATACTTGAGGGAGATTTGTCTTGTGCTGGAGTGAGATTGCACACTGCTGGAGGGCAGTTCGAATTTTGTTTCCCTTGCTTTCCTTTCTCTCTCTCCTGACCTCTCTTCCACCCTGCCCTCCTCCAAATCCATCCATCTGCTCTTGTCCCTCACTTCTTTCCAACCATGCTGGAAGCGTGGGAGGCAGCATACCCGTAACTCCCAGCTCAGTTCCTCTTCTCAGCACTCAGCACTCAGCAACCCTCCCCATTGCCTCTGACACTTGAGCCTGGAGCAAGGAGCCAAGCACATGTTCTCATGTGACGGGATTCATCAATGAACTTCAGGTATTGGAAAATGGAAAATAGAGTAGAAGAGCATTACAGTGAGGAGCAGGAAGAGTTGAGGGGAGATTAGAAGTGATTTACAGGGGCAAGTCCCAAATAAGGAGCCCTCCTGCTTCAAGATTAATGACTGCGTTTGTTCCAACACGTTCGCTGGCAGCAGTGCTGTCATCAGGTTTATGAAGCTATTTATAGAGAAACTGAATACGGAGAAACCCAAGAAAAATTCTCACCTTTCCCTTTCTGAAATAAGACTAAAACCAATAGATCACTGCTAAAACCTGTTTCCTTAGCATTAAATCAGTATTTTGTGCTCTTGCTAAAATTGGGAATTCTAGTTCATGCAGGTCTCTGCTCTGTCAAGAGCCAAATAGGAAGCAAGTGCTTTTGGCTCAAGGTCTTGGGGTATAGAGATGCACTTTGTGAAAAAGTGTTCCCGTCAGAAGAGATGAACATACCATCGTTTTTCCTTATTCAGTAATATATAGAAAAACTGCTTTCTTTTCAGTATGTCACAAGCCTCGAGTACAAGCCCCATGGAATAAATAGCTGCTCTCTGGTTCTCTGCAGACTTCACCCTTTGATGAACAACAGACATGCTGAAGCAGTGATGCTGCTGCTTATCCATAAGCTTCTTTTTAAAGACTAATAAAAAAAATCCATTGCACCATGACATGACGTTGGATGAAATTAATTGATTACTTTTCCTCACCAGGAAGTGTCCCAGGATTCCAGTAACATTTAGGAAGAGTCTGAATCTTCCACCACAGGAGTTCAAGGTGTTCTGCTTCAAAGGGCTCACAGGATAACTTAGGGTCAGTGTTTTAGCTGGTGTCCTTCTGCTAGAGCAGCTGGGCTGGGATCTTCCACACATCCTACCTCAAGGATTCACAAAAGAAATTTAGACAATGGTCAGACCAACGAGTGAAGGAAACCTAAGTCTTGCAACTTAGCATGAGAAGGCCTGTGTACAAAGGGAAGAACATTCTTATTGACAGAAACCTAGTGGTAAGACAAGCAAGTGGAGGAGACAAAAAACAAAGCAAAGATTCACGCTGGCCTTCCTAGCAGGAAGCTAGCTAATCTACATTAGAAATGTTATTGATGCTGGCTGTCTGCCAGGGATGCAGCCTAACAGCTGAGTGAAGGAATCTCTTGATCACCTCAGTCATGCGCAGGGGACTTCAGCAGCACCACTGACTGTAGTATAGACCGGAACTGTAAGACGCCAATACATCGCTCAGCTGGGGCAGGACAATATCTCCTGCAGGACTCTCTTGGGTTAATAGCCAAGAAACAGATCTTTCACATATAAATAAGGCCAGAAAAACACATGCAATATAACCTCTAACCCCAGAATAAGAACAGTGTCAGCACTTCCCCTTCAAAGATTTCTTGGGGCATCCTTATGGATGTATCTGCACGTTACTGACCATACCCAAAGACCTCATAGTGATGCTCCTCTGTAAAAACAAGAAGTAAGAATTTCTGTATCAGTCTGGTAGTGTGTTCCCCAAAATGGCTAATGATTGGAATCTACAGAAAAATATTTTGAATTCAAACAAATCTCATTAATGATCCACCACTTCAGTTAAGTAATAGTTTCTCAAATTTTCTGAGCAACAGCAATAAAAGTGGATCTTTAATTGTGTGGTAATGGTCAGAAATCTTGTAAGAAGCACACCAATTGGGCTATTTTTTATTTCACCAGAGCTATACTATTTGCATATCCTGAGGATCCAGTCTATTTAGCAGTCTTAAGTTCCTATACACAGTAGCAGTCTTAGTTAAAGTGAACAAAGGCTTTTCAATACTTTGAAAACCTCTTCTGGAACAGGACGAAGAATACATTTAAGTTAGCTATTACCAAATTACTCTGTGCAGAAAATATCTTCCACAAGGAAGAGAAAGTTGCTGTTTGAAATGCACTTGTTCAGCATAGCCATTTTTATTTTCTCTTATTCTAAATGCTTTATAACATACACATTTTTCTTTTACACTTTTGGTGTGTAAGTTATACCAGTACAGTTGCCACACTGAGAATGATTTGCCTGTCCACTCTGCATGTGAGACAATTATTAGAAAATGACTGTGAGTCTAAGAGAGCTCAGGTAAGCAAAAGGAAGTAGGTTGAAGAGACTTCAGACCCTGTATGCTGCTCACGGCAGTATATAATGAACAGAAGAGACAAAGAGTGTCACTGGGAGGCTGGACGGGGACACAGAGCTCCAGATCAACGCTAGGCTGATTCTGGCTGTGCACAGCTGGCTTGCAGTTTGCTATATAGTATATAACTTAGGGTATCTTAGATGATAAGCAGTCTGGTACAACAGCTGAATTACACAAGACTTTTCTTACCTCATGCTCAGCTTCTATTCAGATAATACTGTAGAAATACAGTTGTAATCTGAACTATGATAAAACTTTATAGCTACACAAAGATGGCACCTACTGATATGGTATGGCTTCTAACATCCTGCAGTACTTCACAGTGTTGCCATACTGCATCACTGACATGCAGCTGCATGCATTCACAGATCAGACTTAAGAAGGAGACAGCTGTGGCCCTCTAATCAGTTTTGCCCACAATTAAGCTTCACTTAAGCAAAAGTACGCCTGCCCAGTGTACAGCAGGTGGGCATGAACTCATTCTCCTGCACTCAGAGCTGGTGAAAACAAATGAAATCACTACTAATAATGCCAAGCTCAAAGTAGTATTTTATAACTTCGAGCAGAGCTGCACTAACCATGGCAGTGTAACTTCTTGTAACCCCAAAGCATTAGCAAACTGAGAATGAATCCGTCAGGAAAAAGTGGTGCATACCTGCCCTAAATCCTCCCAGTGGGAAGCTACCCAAAGCCATTTGAGCTGAAGTTCAAAATACGAGCAGGAACAACCCTTGCCTCATTTCTTTCCTTTGCTGTAACTTGGAATATATCCCACTAGAGTCAACACAAATGTGGTCAAATTGGTCAGTGCAGCCTGGAGGGTGATTCTACTGACCCTAAACCAGACATCTACTGAAAGTTCTTCAGGCTCCACAAACCATATTTGATTGTATCTCCCCTAACCACAGCAGATCCTTAGTAACTTAGAATACCTCTGCATTTCAGATACCTACCTATATTTAGGTGTTTTATTCTCCAACTAAGTCACACTCAAATACCATAATTCAGTTGCTCATCCATAACATATAGTACCAAGTGAGAGGTCCTAGGATATCCTCGCTGGCCTTAAGCTGTTGCTGCAGAAAGGCAGAGGTGTCCCTTAGCTCTATTATCATATATACCAGGCCTACGCAAATGTCTCAGCTGCCTTACAGTCCCTTAAATGGCAGTAGATGCCTATTTTTAGGAAACTCGATCAACAAATAATGTCTGGTAGCAATGAGAAATTCAGGTTGCAAGGTTACATGTCAGTATGTCATTGTAACCCAGTAATGAACTCTGCTTCTCGTGAAGGCAAACTAGTATGACGGCTGTAGCATCATGAAGAGGTGGCTCCGGTGTTGTTTCTGCAGCTGTCATGATTGCTGCTACTAAGGCCTCTCTGCACGACCCTTTCTTGTGCAATCCAAACTTATCAGTGTTAATGTTTAAGTAATCAGTGATTGATCTGAGTTAACCTAGAGGAATGTCTTTGAGATGTGTGAGCTGCTTCCTTCATTTAAGCTAGGAGCTTCTGCAGTACCATTTCTTTTGTAATTCTTTCATCATTGAGGTTTTTCACACGTAGTAGCTGGTGACTGCCTTTTGTTTCTTTAAAATGAAAAGCTGAAATCTGAGAGGATAAAAGCCCTGGACGAGCTGTCAGTATGTATTTGCTGTTTTCAAATCATGCCAGTACTATTTCATTACAATAATGAGTAAGAGAGAAATAATCCAAGCACCCTTTAACAGCATATCACCGAATCTTAAGAATCTCACTGGTACAAATTTAAGGTGCCAAAACCCAAAATCCTTATCCAGTAAAGTCAGTAGCATGTTGTTTTTTTCTTCCTAGGGAAGAAAAGATGAGTCAGTCCTGCTGAGATATGAACATATGGCTCTAACAAATCTAGGTACTCAAAGCCTGATCCTTAAAGCACTGTGATGATCCTGTAGGATAGTGATACCAAAATAACTGGTATTGCTTTGTAAGAAGATGGTTTTTAGGGTTTTAACTTTTGTTATCCCCTACTAGTTAAACACTCTATTGTCTTCAGCAAACAATGGTCATGCATAATCTATGGGATATCAGAAAGACAGAGAACTGAAGCAATTTAAACATCTATTGAATACATCTCTTTGGGGGCAGAACTGAGGAACAAATGGAAGAAACGTAAGCATGTTTCTCCAATGAAGGACTAGCCAAATAAACAGATCATCATCTATTAAAGATAATTACTACATGATATAAAGATATTTTGTAATATGTCCATAAGATTATTTATACTGTGCTTTAGTTTTGCTCACAGAGGATGACCCTGATATATGCCTGAGGAACCAATAGATAACATAAAGATACTTCATTTTTTAAAAAATATGCCCTAGGTTACATGCTTACTTCTAAAAGGTAGAAAAACATCATATACTTGAAAACAGTGAATGGCAGTTGGAGGCAGCCAAACTTGTCTTCATGTCCACTGATTTTTTTTCAGAGCATTTTCAGCCTTCCCACAGGTACGCTCTTTTCATTCTGCATTTTCTGCACCTCTGGCAGTGGATCTGACCCTGTCACACTTTGGGTCCATTCTTTTGTAATCTACATTACCTGAAGCAGTTTTCCTTTTTACATCTTTATTTCTTTTCAGATGTCCTCTAAAATTTCAAACAGCAAACTCAAACAAAATGCTAGACCTAAATATGTCTGGACTTCTTAAAAAAATTGAACCCACACACAGACTTTGTAGCTGATCACTACCCCTGCTCAGGACTCCAGATCCTAAGTGCAACAAGTTTCAATCCCTTTCAAATATTTTATGTGTCATGCCCCTTGCCACAACTCCAGCTTTCAGCAGAATGTTCCCCTTCCATTTTAAAAACAGAAAAATAAAATGAAGCCAGGCTTGTGTATTCTCTTCCACCTTTTTTCCCCTCTGTAGAGGTTTTGATAACAGATTCTATCACCTTACTGGCTTTCATTTCCACTTCTAGGAAATCCAGAGAAGGGCCACAAAGCTGGTGAGGGGTCTGGAGCACAAGTCCGATGAGGAGCGGCTGAGGAAACTGGGGTTGTTTAGCCTGGAGAAGTGGAGGCTGAGGGGAGACCTGATCGCCCTCTACAACTACCTGAAAGGAGGCTGTAGGGAGGTGGGGGTCGGCCTCTTCTCCCTGGTAACAGATGATAGGTTTGAAGCTGCGCCAGGGCAGGTTTAGGCTAGACATTAAGAAAAACTTCACCAAAAGGGTTGTCAGGCTCTGGAATGGGCTGCCCAGGGAGGTGGTAAAGTCCTCATCACTGGAGGTATTTAAAAGAAGGATAGATGAGGTGCTTAGGGACATGGTTTAGTGGTGGGATGGCAGGGTTAGGTTAAAGGTTGGACTCGATGATCTTAAAGGTCTTTTCCAACCAAAGTGAGTCTATGATTCTATGAATTCCACTGCTCTCCCTGTCTTAGACTTACAGCTTCATACTGCCTTTGATTCTTTTCGTTCCCTTTTTCTCACAGCACAGATGACATCTTAATGACACCCTACCCTTCCTCTTTCTTACCTTGACTAGAGTTCAGTCTTTCCTCACTGAGAAAGCTGCTGTCCAATCTTTCACTCTGCCACTTTTTTATTACTAACTTTACTTTCACAATTCCTTAGTTTTTCCATTTCCAGGGCATACTAAAGACAACAATGATGAAAATAATAGCTCTCTGCTGTCTTTCTTCCTCACCTGCTAATTCAGTCATATCTTCCTATCTCTTACCACATTAGGGTCCACAGTATTCATTTGCCTCCCCTGCAGGCTCCACGTAGCTTTTAGTAAGGTTCTAATTTTTTCATTCTCTTTTATTTGTTTTCCAAACTCTTCAAATTTTCCACCTTACTGTATTTGGCACTACTGCACCTACACCATGCACTGCCAGGAGTGTCCTCCTATTTATCCAATTTCCATTCTCCTTCAAATCTTGCTTTAAAATAAACTTCTTACAGTTGTTCTGCAAGCCGTGCTTATTAGGCACAGCAGAGTCCTGGTCTATCAGATGGGTCAGTAGCCAATACGATTCTGTGATGCAAGTAGCACATGGTCAGTACCCTGCTGACCATGTGTCATTTGATGGGTTCAGAGCTACTTTTTTACATGTTATAGCTTTCCATAGCAGTCTTCCTACACTGAGCTTCTAAGAACTGACATACTAATGCAGAAAGATATTGTCTAGCTCACAGTTGCACTCCACTTCTTTTCAAACATTTTCTTGAAAACAGAGGACAGAAATGAACACCCTCATTCTGCTCATCTATGCCTTTATCATCAAGTTTGCTTGCTGCATTGGTCTCTGAATGAAAGGACAGAAAAAGCAGGAACTGCAGCAGTTTGTAACACTCTGCAGGCAGCATCAGTTTAACTTATATTGAGTAGCTGACGCTGAAGGTTTTTCCAACAAACAGTCATCAAGGGATGATCCAGTCCTGACACCTGCATGAAGCCATTTGAGACTCAGCTCGGTTGTCCCACATATAGGTGTCCAGTGCTGCTCGAGGTGTCTCAGGTGAAGTGAGAAATCCCATAGCAGGTGACACAGGACCTATGGAAGACTTGAGACCCTCTGGAGTGGCAGCTGGGAAATATCAAAGGTCTCTAGATACCACTAATGGGAAACTCAATTGAGTCTTCAGTGTCTATAAAGTACAATACTAGTTTCCGTTAGTTGTAAAGTGCAGAGATAACCTTATTTCTTAACGGGTGTGGTCTGTGTATGATGACAGGCTGTTCTGATCCCTCCTAATTGTTTTAGCATTTGATTGCAATACATGTGCTCTTCTTTCAATAGCAGACCTTAGATTGCTCTAAACAAGTTAATTATATTTCACAACACCCTTGTGCATTAGAGATTTATTAATTTTCCCATTTTGCAGTCAAGGAAAATGCGAGGAAAAGAAAGGGTAAGTGGCTCACTGAAGGTTAAACAGTAAGTCAGTGGCAAAATCTGAAGAGGAACTTCAGACTCTCAAGCACAGCTTGAATTCCCCACAGACCACTAACACCCACACTAACTGTAAGGATGATAATAAATGCATGATTTTAGGGTTCCAAACTGCAGAAAGCCATCCTACACAAACAATGTGCTTGTGAAAGGACACAGGAACTTGTATCAAAACTTCAGAGTTCAAAAAGGTCAGTGTAGAGATAAACATCTACCTGGAAATCCGACAGGCTTTGACAATCCATATCATTGTAATGACAGTAAAAACTGCAGGCACAAAGGATGGAACAAGACTGAACCCCATTTTCTGCCTACTAAGAGCATCACCAAGACAGACACCCTTCCCTTGGAAAAGACATCTCACCATCACCCTGCAAGACAGTCATGCTTGGGGATAATTTCTGAGCATATTGGAAACAGTCTCATCTACCCTTCTTTTCTAGAGAGAAACAGCAATTTTCAGCAGATAATTCTTAGGAAAAAAAACTTATGTTGCTGTAACATCTAGATGTCTCAGTCAGGATGAGGGACTCACTGTGGTTTAGGTACTGTATAAAAATACATGGGCAAAGAGATTATAAGCCAATTTAAGCATGGACAACAGGTGGGTGTAACAAACAGCAGGAGGAATGCAGGAAAGGTGAGAGATGAGAACAACAATTACAAGAATTAATGTCTTCATATGCTGCTATAAACCCAATCTTATATTCTGAAAAGTACAGATGGGAAGTTGTATGAGGTATGAAACTAAAAATCTGGTCTTTCACTAATTTCAGTTATTATTGCTTTACCTGAATTGCACCAAATGGGAGAAGCAAAAATCAATGATATGCAGATCAAATGTTTTATGATTGTGTATATCCAGGCTGATTCCACCAGTAACACAAATGGCAGGCTTGTTTTTTAAAATGTAAGGCCAGGTAGTGTGAGATCCTGTACTACTACTCTGTGTCCAGCTCTCCCTAAAATACTCTTGAGGTGCCTGTTTGGGTCTTTTGCTCATTTCTTACCCCACTGTATATGAATAGTATGCTTTTTAATAAATATACATGAGATTCTAGGACATATTTCACATTGGATTGTTAAGGACCAATCCCAATGACTTTTGGGATGGAGTTTGATCTGTTTGTTAATGGGATTACACAGTTTGCTTGCCTGGGATGGTAGGGGACTTCACTGGAGGAATCTGAACCCTATGTACTTCCGGCTTTATGAAATACTTGGTTTATCTGGAAAACACACTCAGCATTTACAGGGAACACACAGATATACGCTATACCCAATACAAACGAAGATACTACACAACAAGGATAAAAGCACAGTTCAGTCTCCATGCCCTGTTCGTTCCAGTTTAATGGCTGAGAAATCAGCCTCCCATTAGCTGTCTGTCAGACACCATCCCTCATGTCAACTCTATTCTTCTAAACCTGTTCTCTCCACAACATCTTTCTATGGTATATTGATCTTTGCTGATGTGAACAGAGAATACCAGTTTTATGCCAGATGAAAGCTACCAGCAGACTCTAATCTATTTATCTATGTAAATATTTACAGTTCAGTCAGCATTATGGAGTTTGAGCATTAATTCATTTCAATGACTATCATTCCGACCTGGGTTCAAACCAGCAACATTATCAGTCCCATGTCAGCCATACCTCCACAACAAGGGCCCTGGCCTTTAGAAATGTGTATAACTTCTAGAAATATTGCCTGGAATAATCAGATCTAAACAATTTTTTAGATACCATTGCTCTCACTTACACCATTGGACTGCTAGTTTGCTTGCCAGGAACATCAGATATATTTCAAGTACTGTTAGCACAAGTTAGCACAATTTCTACTAGACAAAACTGTGGAAACTGCACGTTCTCTGTCTGACGACCAGAACAGCGCACGATCATACAATACACACTGAAATGAGCCTGGTATTTCTGTGTGAACATTAACTGGACATGAGTTCTGCTTTTAATACTTAGGACTCTTTATATCCTTGCACCGCCAGCTTTCTACATGTTGATCTTCGCACCTGAGAAAAGCTATGTCACTTCTTATCTCCAAGGGGTACCACATAGGATGCAAAACATACCATTCTTCACATGTATATGCAGAGAACAGACTACATATGAGACTGTAAAACAAATTCATTTTAGGGCTCTAAGTGTTTTTCTGTAGATCATTGCTAACATTTATATCTACATAAACTTATTTTAATTTCAGAAAGAATGGAACTCTGATCTACCTTGTCTTCTACCCACATCGCTTCAGTTGAACTGTGTGAGTACAATGTCATTGCACTGTTCCTCTGTTGATTAAAGGATTGGGCCTTAGACAACTTTTCCTTACCAATTTGCCTTTTTCCATTCCACCAAATTTTATTTATTTCCTAAGTCCCTTGGAGAATTAGAAATTAACATTTTTTGCTTCCTTCCTGGCTATACATTAGAATCCTTGCTGCCTGGCTAATGAATTCAATACCCTAAGGGGAAATAACAGGCAGGATTCTGCAGTCCTTAGCAAGGATTCAGCTTGGCAGAGAGGAGACGTGCTGGGTTTGAGGTCTTTTGCCTGTTATGGTACTCTATGGTTTTGGACACATTAGTAAATTGTGACCAACCACCTGTTGGAGCCATATGCTTTAAAGCTGATTGCCAAGCAAAGGAGCTGCATACAGAATGCCATCAGTAAAGCCTCCTGTATGCCTTGTCAGGGTAAGAGAGGAAAGGAGGTTTTTTATTAAAAGGCATTTTGCAACATATAAAATGAATTAAAACGAAGCAGCAGCAAACATATTCAGAAAAGCACCTGGGAAGAGCAAGTTCTCACCACACAGAATTTTGACCCTAGGATAAGGAATATACTGTTATTATAATAATAAAATCTCTGTTAGCACTACTATCCATGTGTTTGTTGTGAAGCTGAGAGCAGAGGCGGCTGATGTGTCGATTTCAGCCTTCACCTAAGCTGTAGTAAGGCTTAAACTAAAGCTTGATTGTGTGTACTATTCAAACAGCACATCAGATCTGCTCAGCAGAAAGATGTCTGTTCTGCTCTATTCCTTCTACACCAGGAGAAACTGTTTCCAATGTTTCATTTTGTAGACATGAGGGCATGGAGGATGACAGATAAATTGACCACTAAAACCAAACCTGCAGATTAAAGATGAATAATCAAACCCCATGCTATCACTTCATACTTCCTGCAAACACTGCTGTACAGCGACCGGCTGCCAGCAGTTCTGCTGCAAACCTGAGCATATGGCTTCAAGTTGCTCTGCTCCTGTACTGATGCACAGAAATATGACACACCAGTATACAAATTACCAGTAGGGCTTTTTTCAGTCACTTCTTCTGTAGGATGAATATGAACCTCCTCCCCATGCCAGGGAAGGAGAGCATTTCATTATGGTTTATTTTAAAACACCAGTTGGATCGTTTTACTGAAAACCACTGCACTGGCGTAAATCTCCTTCCACCATCACACAAACACACTCCCCAAGACAGACTCCAAACCTAACTGTAGAGTTCATCAAACTATCCACTTGGGCTGATCAACTGTTAACAGGACAGAGTAAAGCGTCTAAAGGTCCCTTTGGGCTCCATTATTTAATGTGCCTTTTATACCATCCTCCACACTCCGTGTTATATTGCAGCAGCATTTTGCTCCAGTTGCTTGCCAACAAACATTTGCCATGGAGGAGCCCTGAGCAAGCAGTCACATCTGTGTCCACTCCTGTACCACCCATTTAGCAGAGACAATGATCACCAGAAACAACAAAGGAGCCACAGATAAAACAAACAATGCTGTGAGCCAGAGATCACTGCCATCCCAGGCAAGTTTGCCATGGAAATACTCAAGAAAAAGGGAGGGGAGGGGAGAGGAAGGGAGGGGAGGGGAGAGAGATATCAAATATAGAACTATAAAACTTACACATAGAAGAGGTTTTACCCACGTACCCACCCAACTCCACATCGGAGGAGCATTTTCTAACACATTGCTAGGATTGAGCAAGAAAGACTGAGCAGTGCACATGGGAGGCAGACAAGCATCCACCGTCTCCTCCCATTTGGAGTCAAATAGTCTCCTACGAGTCACTAGACACAAGGAATAATAATAATTGTTATTATTATAGTAATGATAGTAATAGAGAATCACCAACCTTGAGGATCCCAGTTGACCTGCTTTCTTGGAGTCTCGATTGGAAATTTCATCGCTTCCTTTTTGCACAGGGAGGAAAAAGAATTAAATAAATTCCCAACCTTCCTCTCTCAGTGCTGCAGTCAAACAAATTAATTTCAAATTATAGGGAGCCTGTGCTGCTTGACTGAGGGGAACTGGTGGTTGCCAAGGAAAGAAATACACAAATAAATCAAAGAAGGTGGGGAGGGGCGGGGAGGGGAGTGGAGTAGAGGGGTTTGTACCGGCGAGGTGAGGAGGGGTGCAGGCACCCCAGCAGAGAGAGGGGGAGGACCCCCAGCCACCCCCCGCCCCCAGGGACACCTCCCACGCTCACACACGCTCTCTAGCCTCAGCCACCCCCAAAAATGAGCCCACCTCAGTTCAGCCCCGGGGACTAAAGGGGTAACAAAAGTCAGCCGTGGGGAGTGAGCCGCAGCGGCATGGCTGGGGCGAGGCCGGGGACCACCCCGGCTGAATGCAGCAGCAGCCTGGCTCGCCGGGGAC
>NW_009259691.1:719536-730275 GCF_000687185.1 Egretta garzetta | reverse complement strand
GCTGCGAGTCCCTTTGTAGGAGGCGGCGGCGGGGTGCCCTGGGGAGGGGGCAGGCTCCGGCTGGTACTTACTGGGTATCCTTCCCGGCGACCGGGCACCCCGAAAGCCAGGGGACTCCTGCTCCCCTTTCTGTCCCCGCTCTCTCCGTGCTGTGGACAGGGATGGACACCTGGCGTCAAGGGAAAGGCTGGCGCGGCAGAGCTGAAAGATGGGGCCAGGCTGCGGGGAGGGGGCAGGAGGGCTGGGGGGCAGGCTGGAGGCCTCTCGGAGCCCCCCTAAGCTCTCGAGGGGCTTCGAGGAGGTGGAGGACACTTGGCTTTACCTCCTGCAGTTACCAGGCACTGGCTTTTTTCAGAGTCTGCATTCTCCCTCCTCTCCCTCCTACTCCAGGCTTTCCCTCAAACCCAAGCCAGGCTGGTAACACCAGACAGGTCTCCAGTTCCAGTTACAATGCCCCCTAAGCTCAGGGAGCTCCCCTCCCTTAGCCAGGAAAACAAAACCCTAGCCCCTCTGGGGGCCTGAAGGAAGAGTGTGCGAGGTTAACCCTGTCCTGCCTCCTCTCTTCCACAGTGGAAATCAACTGCTTGTGTGAAGGGGATCGTTGGCTGGGGATGGAGATCCACAAATCCATGTGGGCTGCGGGGTCAGGGAGAGATTCAGTCCTGAGGTCCATAGCCAGGACCTTCTGAATTTTCAGGAAACATGGCTGTGATCTAAACTTGGTGCCCGAGACAATTTGTCCCTGCTTTTTGCCCTGTACTTCTTTTTGCTCAACTGCCCTCTCTATCTTGCCTTCCTATCTGTTGCTCAGACGTTAGTTAACCTTATAAGATGAAAGGGAGAAATTTGTCCCAGTGAAAAGTGGAAAAAAAAAAGCAGTCTGAAATGTGTGGCTTTCCTCGGGAAACTCTTGCTGTGGAGGCTGGCACACTCTTTTCATATCCGCATTCAGAAGCTAAATAAAGGCACACATCCATGCTTGTCCTCAGTCTTTGTTCAACCCTAAATGGGAAGGGGAAATCAGTGTTTGTGAATCCACACCTTCACTTGGTGGTGGTGTGCAAGGTCCTGTAAAGCAGTATGCAGTTTGAAGGAACTAGATGAAAGTAGTGCAGCAAGTTTTCTTGGGTTGGGGGGAGGTGCTCTCCTTTCCCTAATCCAAGCACCCCTGTGGCTCTTGTTTTGTGCTGTACAGGAGGAGGCGGGAGAGGCTGCTCTAAGACAGGACATGGTGAGAATGATAATGAGCCTGCTCAGTCAGACTTGAATTTGAGATGATTGCAATGATGACATCAGGAGCACAAGGTATTTCCTTTGCAATCAAACCACGATGCATTCTGAACAGGCTTCGGGATTCCTGTTGATGTTACTTCTGCAAACTGAATGGAAACAAAAGTGAGGGTAAGCTTTGCTAACTGTGCTGTGCTATGACTCGAATCATGATCGGGAAACCTTTTCATTATTCTAATAGCCAAAAACTCTTCAAAGAAGGCTTCTGAACCCCCCAAAAGGTCACTTATCGAATATGTATCAATAAAGAACTACGTATATGTTTATACACACAAATATATTATCTATATATGCATGTATAACTTTTTTTCAGCATTCAAAACAGTTTCCAGTTTACTGGCATCTTCCTTGTACACTACTGGGAAAAAGTAACATATAGACATACATTACTCAATTGCGATTTATAAGTCAGTTACCCTAATCCAAGCGCTACTTTGTCTTTGTGCCATAACTATCAGCAGTTAACTGATGAGGTGGGTGTTGTGCCACAGACATCTGCCCACTGAGAACTCGCCTAAGATCACCAGACTCAAACAGACTCAAACTGAAAGGCCAACAGGATTAAATTCCTGCTAACATATGCAGGAAGTCTATAGTTTATAGGTGAAATCTTCAGGTAGTTCATTACCAGAAACAGATCCTGATTGTTACTGTCTAAAGAAGAGGAACTTTCATGTAGCCCATATGAATCCTTTATTATTAAACTGTCCTTAGGGAGACATCTCATATTTGTTTGACTTACAGTAACACTAAGTAGATAATAATGGCACAATACCATATTCCTGTCTCTTGTATCATCTTTATGTTCCCATATTACCAAAAAGTGTCTGTAAGGCCTACATTTGCTCTAGCTATATGGTTTTAAAACCTTGTGGCAAATCAATTGTGATCTGTCAGCTACATAAATGCATGACATCATGTAATTGTTTTGCAATTTTTTACGATGTTATGATCGTGGAAATCTTGCTCAATTATTTCAGTGCCTCAGACCTGCAGTTCTATCTAGTGGGCCAATTTATTCCCAAAGTAACTCATTTAAAATCAATGGGGTTACTCCAGAGATGGATTTGGCACAATGAGCGCATCTTTCACTGACAGCGCAGCTGTTGCATAGAAACGTAACTATTATCTTATGCAAATAAAAGGCCTTTCACCCCTCAGTGATGTCGAATTCTCATGATAGGAGAACGGGTGCCTTGAAGCTATAGTGTTTCAAGCTGTTACTCTGTCAACTTTTATAAGTTAAGTGGATTCAGTAATCTTTAATATTTAAATGAAAGACCACCAAGACAAAAAACTAAATACAGCATGATCAATCTACTTTAGTACCTGAATAAGAATTTTCAGGACTCGACTTTATATGAGGTCTGGTCTGTCTTTTAATTTAGGACTTATTATTCATCCTTAATGTCCTCAGAGTTGGTGTGAGTTAAAAATCAGTGCCTTACAGGACTGGGCCTGTGACAGTCACAACACAATAGACAAGAGGTTTTCTATTACATGCAACCTCACTGAAAGAAAAATAAAATGCTAAGTGCCCTTTTACTGTTCATTAGTAATAAGGCATGAGTGATTTAGAAGCTGTTCTGATGTAACTCAGAGAAAGCCGTAGCAGAACAGATGAATAAATAGTTCTTATACCTACTTAATTCCAGTGAGCAGGGATGGGAAAATGCATCAATAGCAGATAGAAATCATCTGTAACTTGTGTGTTCCATTTCTCGGATGCACTGAAGAGATGAGACATGGTTAGATGGAAGTCTAGACGGTCTTTGTGTCATTTTGCAATATGCTTATTTGTGTATATAACTATTCAGTTTATGGTTAACTATGGTTGTTTGAAATCTGGTATTTCTGACTGTGAAGATCATTCTTCATTCAGTTTGTTGCCACAGGACTGCTGTTATTTACACTCAGATCAAGACAGCCAGAGAATAACCCAAGTGAAGTGCATCCTGTTCTTTATATACTATTGACCCATCCTTCAGTAGTATGAATTTGGACAGGAATCAGTGCAGAATCCTTTTATAACTTCTTTATTCTCTAAGAAGCTTTCTGTATAGGAGGGCACTTAAAGGCTTCTATCTAGGATAACCTGAGAATCTTTTTTTCAGATGTTTTTCAGAAGCTTTAGTGCAGTTAGTAATCAAAAAGTTAACTAAGAATCAGGACTACTATGTAGTGTGCAAGGAAAAACAACTTACTGGTTTTATTGTCTTCTACTACATGCAGTTTGTTAGCATTTTTTAAGTCATAGCATGCAGTGCTGTGTCTTCATTCATTCAGAGATGAATCCAGAGAACAGAAAATTTACTTATTGGAAGAAATGGTCTCAATGAAATCAGTGAGTCTACCTGAGGCAACTACACCTTTGCCAGGATGGCATCTTCTCAGGTCTGACCTGAGTTACCACAGCCTGTCTGCAGGTTCCTTTGGCCAGTGACACTAAACAGAATACACTACGGATCTGCCTCTCATATCCTAACACATCATTCATATCCTTAGACCCACTTTAAGCATCTACCCTCTAAATGCCAGAACAGGAGAGGGGGTACCTGGTTCAAAGTTTGTAACCACCTCCTTTATCCTCAGTTCTTTTCTGGTAACCTTTTCTCATTAGCCAGACTCCAGCTTTCAGACACGTCTTATATCGATCCCTTTGTATGGCATGCAAGGACCACAGTGGAGTAGTTACCTCATATTTTTATTCTATCTGAAAAAGTACAGTACATGCACACTATTAGTATAATGTAGCATATTTTTTTTTAGTAAGAGATCTGCCATGTAAAAAAGTACTAACTCAAGCTGCATGGTATTGAGACTCTGTCTGAACCCACTTACATCTGTTCCACATTAGTTTAATTTGACTTCAGTACAATTACTCCTGAATCATAGTCATGGGAGAATTACAATCTGGCTCTTAGTTTTTCCATGATGTCCCTGAAGAATCCTCGTAAGATCAAAGGCTGATATGTGACAAAAATAGCAAGCCTGATTAATAAAAGCAAGCCACCAAATTCATTGTACAGCAGTACTATTCTCTTCCCTCACGTCATTTTTTTTCAAGGTTTCTTACTAGATAGATACATGATGCTTTACCTTCGCAGGTAGATAACTTTCCCCTATACGATACAGGAGATTTGGGGATTGACTTTGGCAGATACCTACGTTTCTTTGACATTCACGCCGCTAACGGAAGGCAGGCAACAGGCAGAAGCCAGCACAGGCTGCGGGCGGCTTTGCGGGAGGAACCAGCGCTGCACGAAAACGTGGGTAGGAGCCTCCCTGGCACATGAGCTTCCCGGCCCCGTGTGAGAGTTTGGCCTGCCAAGGCAATGCGGTGTCAATGCAGTCACAATGCAGACTTTGTAAAAGAAAGCAGCAGGCGGAGGGGAAGAGTAGCGCACAAAATATCCGGAGAGGGAAAACGAGGGGCAGCGGATAAAGTGCAGTCAATATCAGGAACACAGCGACAGAAGTATGGGCAACCGTGCTAGTGACCAGGTAAAAAGGGAACGGGAAAACCCCAACGCCTGTGATAGGAATGAAGTATCGGAGAGTAGATGGCCATGACATGAAAAGACATGAAAAGATAAATGGGTGGGACACAGACTCCTTAGCTTGAAGGCAGAATGGGGGATAAACGAGTGGGAGTGTTTAATGCACTACAGAAATATATTAAATCGCGCCTGTGCATATAGGAGTCACTCAAGGAGTAGTACAAAATTGCCCTACTTGAGTAGATAAGGAAAACAGAGGCAAATAACGTGGTTTTATGTAGAAGCTTGTTGCTCTAATACTTTTTTGTTTAATGCCTCCAGGTGTAAGAAATACACTTACAAAGCTTTGTACTTAGAACACACAGGGATCTGGGGCAAGGCTTTAGATTATTTTCTGTATTTCTGCATAGCCTGACTATTTCCTTCTTAATCTGCAGGACTAGTAGAAGAACTAATTCAGCTACATGGAAGAATGCTCATCCCGTACTCTGACCTTACTTCCCACAGACATGACAGCAGCCTTATCAGCCAGTAGGGCAGGGTCAGGGGCCACACACACCAAAGATGTTAGCACTGCTGTCAGAAGCATTGTCTTACCATCCATTATACTGAAAACTTGCATCGCTTCTTAGAATCAAGCATGCCACTAACTGCAGCTGTTCCTTTCAGTGTTTTTCAATGCAGTATATCATCTCAGCAGGCTATTAAATGCAGGGATTAATGCAACTATAGAACAGTTAAAGTAGGGAGGAGCAGTCTGTACAGACACCAGTCACTGTGACCAGTCCTCCTATAGCTTTCTGTTGTGCCTATTTCTTTTCTACGCTGAACAGCAGGGGAAGAAAGAAGCTGTACTGAGCATTTAAAGGGCTGACTACAACGCTTGCATTAATCATCATCACTTTTACAGTACTTAGACGAGCTTTACTACTTTCTAAATTAGGTAACATATTTCTCACGTCTCGTGTAGTAAGAAGCTGTTCCCAAAATATGAAAGCAATGGTATTTAGTATGGAGCTGTGGAATAAGGGATGAGATGAGGCTTCCTATTCCATTTCACTCCCAACACTCTTCCCCACCTTCCCCCAATTTTGTAGCCCAGGACATGCCTCTTGTCAGCCACATAGATGTAGAACTATTTCAACCAGTAGTTTAGCCATTGTTTGAAAGGCTAACACTCCGAATTGCCTGGGTCTCTGTATCTGCACACCACTGGCACCTTCAGTGCTGGATCTCTCGGGGAAAAATGACTGAAACAGGATGATATTTCAAGCAAAATCGAATCAATAAATTATTATTCTGTTGTAGGAAGAGTGGGGGCTATGTTCTGAGTGCAAATTAGAAAACGTTAATATTAATTACAGGAACACTGTGCCAGGCACTGTAATAAAAATCAGCAAAACAGCTCTTGACTGCATGTCTTAATTAACTAGCAAGGAAAAGGCTATTCCTGCATTTCTGAAGATGTGTAGCCTAACAGTAGGTGCATCCCAATTTGAGTTCCTACACAAATTGTACAGGCACACACATATATAGTAATGGACAAGAAACACAAATACAAACCTTTGAGTGGAATCTAGTGGACTTGGTAAAAAAGAAAGACATTAAAAGACTAGCTTTGTCCTAGTATATAACATCACCTTCTACAACAACTCCCCTGATGAACATATTCTCCATTTCGTTAACTGTTTCATAGTATTTTGTGGGAGAAGATATAGTGAAATTACAACAGTTTAGATGCAACGTGGCAAGAGACTACAGTGTTATTCACACATGGCATACTCTCAGCAAAGTGAGAAGCTCACTGTGAATCAACCCATAGGCAGTGGCTTCTCACAGTTAGCAGATCCACTACAGCCTACATACCAACAGGTGACATGCATTTCATTCTGCTACCGATGAAAAGAAATGTGTCACCATATATAACTATAATAAGCTCCTGGACTATATGTAGTCTGGGAATATAAAGGCAACGAAGACATTATGTGAGTGGGAGATTGTACTGAGATAATGTATCTTTATGTTGAAGAATGGAAAAATGTAATGTACATTAATTTCCTAAGCTAACGGTTGCAGAGTGTCTACAAGCAGCCTCCTTTAGCCATTTACATTTTGAATACACACATTCTTTTAGCCTTTTATGGAGAAATTCAGGAATTCATCCTTCCAGCTCTAAACAGCTGCAGTTACTTCTGTATGTAATACACAGAAAAGTCTTGGGATCTTCTGTTTAAAAGGAGCAATATAAACCACTCTATATCTTTTACATCTTTACATTGTATTTGTCTACAACGATCCCACTTAGTAGTTCTAATCTGCTCCCTTACTATACAAAATAATGCAGTGCAGGTAATCTTCAGTTCCCAGAGACTTAACAGGGGTGTTGAACAGTCAGATTGAAATTACTTGTTTTACAAAACGCATGTACAACTCAGATAAGCACTCTGGTTTTGTTTTGGTTTTGTTTTTTCTTTTCTTCTTTTTTTATTGTCACAAAGAAATAGTTTCACAAGGTTGTCTATTCAGGGAAAGACCACCCCCTCATTTAGAACACTTCTTTGAAATACTAAAGAGTATTGGGGATTGGTGACTGTTTTATTACAGCAGCTGTCAACCAAAGCTTTCAAAAGTGTCAAGTGATTTTCATCCCCAGCTGAAGACACCTTGAAAAAAACAGTTTTCAAACAGTGCTCAGTATTCACTCTGAGAAAAAGACACTCCTTTAAAACATCTCCAGTTGACCACTCAAGAATTCAGGAATCCAAACTAATTAGTCCTGATCCATAGTTAAAAATTACTATAGCACAAGTTCTGAAAGGTAAAAAAAAAGGGTAAGCAAGCAATTCTGATTGAGTAATGGCACTTAGGCACCTAAATATCTTGTGGATCTCATTTTAAGCAGACACCACCAAATCTGTCAGCACTGTAACCACACTAATGGAATTAAAGAAGGAAAGAATTTAGCACAGGACTATGTTGGCGAGCATTTTGAGTAAAGGAACGTGATGGAATGAAGGAAGGCTCT
This sequence comes from Egretta garzetta, assembly GCF_000687185.1. Classification (NCBI taxonomy): domain Eukaryota; kingdom Metazoa; phylum Chordata; class Aves; order Pelecaniformes; family Ardeidae; genus Egretta; species Egretta garzetta. The sequence goes on along the minus strand of NW_009259691.1, from coordinate 722,460 downwards.
ATCACCATCATAAACAGCTATTTGCACAGACACTAATAAAAATGGACTCCATTGTAAATTTCAGAAATAGTGCAAAAGTTTGCATTTATGGTGTAAGCTTTCTGAATGCCAAGCTGGAACTCAGAGCAGCTATGGTTATAAAAATGTTGACAGAAATTTGACTCTACTAACATTAGATGCCACTAAATATATAAACAGGCAGGAAAGTTGGCTATTACAGGTCCTTGCTAGATAGATCAATAACTTGCCTTTGCCAATGCCTGTACTTGATATTTCAAGGAGAAACATAATACAGCTAATTCTATTTTCCTTAGCATCTTCCAGCTGAGTATCTGAAAACACTCTACTAGCAAACGTGAATCATGGAAACCTTTTAGAATAAATATTATTATAGCCATTTACAGATGAGGTAATTGGTATGTATATAGAATGGTGTAGCATCTCATCTAATTTCATGAGAATCCTGAATACAGTGAAAAATTAAAATGAGATTTTCCAAAGCCTAACCACTTAATCAGAAAAAAAGGGTCATTTTATGACATAAGAACCAAGACTGGTGTACTAAAAAATATTGTTGTTAAAGAAATAGTATAAGAATCAAGACATACACATCTCTGTTACTATCATTTTGCTTGGTAAAAATATAATTCTTATTCCAGCAGTGTATTCCATAAAAAATCTTTGCATAAAAACACCCTCCATCTCAGTTACCACAAACATCTATGAATCAGACATGCTGGCTATTTGGGTCATAAATCAGCATTTCATTTTACTTTCTGGCACTATAGCATCATCCTTTAATTATAATAAATACATCATTCCCAATTTTTTAACAGTCCAAAAAGAATAAATCACAAAGACTCTTCAATTTTTCATTTTGTGTAATCACAGAAATCTATACCTGTCAATTTATCCTTGTATGTCAACTTGCTTTTTCTCACTCCCCTGATTTTCTTTGTCTCTTTGATCTTCATTCCACTGTCTTGAGAAGCAGTGGCCAAAACTGCATGAAACACAGATATGTTCATTAAAGACCTACTTCAACTTTATTTAATTACAAAGCAAAGATTTTTTGCATTATCTTCCATGCTTTTCAACATCATAATGCATTTTGTTTTTCTCATAACTGGGTAAAGACATACACTCAAGGCAAACTACAGAAAAGCTGGTATCCTATGGTTTCGTCATTTCTTGGAGGAAATTCACTGAAGCACTGAAATCAGTACTCATTCTGTGAAAAACTCTAAAACAAATGAGGTGATATTTGGTATTTGACTCTTCCAGTTTTTTCTCTGCTTCAGAGGTGTGGCATTTTCATGGCAGATAGGACCTGGTTTGGTTCTGCTTCACTCTGATTTGGGAGGGATGTTTAAACAAGTGGTGTTTTTTCTTTATGCAACAAACACAAACCAGCAAGTTTCGACATATGGTGAATAGGTGCTTTGTGCATGAAAATTCTCTAAGATTTTGGCTGTTTGTCACAAAATTTTCCAAAATTAACAATATTTCAGTTTTGGCTTTAGGAATGAAGGAATGATGTCATTAAAACAAACATCTATTTTTGGCCTACTGTATCCTCTACCATGACATTCATTATTCATTAATTAGGGGTTAGTAATAAAAGGCAGTCAACTTCCTTTGTTAGTAGTTTCTGATTCACACACAGTGGTAGGAGGAAATCCAGCTGTTGCAAACATTGGATGCAGAACAGTCTGACAGCCTGTAGCATCTTTAGAGCTGGAGAGGCTGCCATGGGAACTGACAAAAGTAAATTAATATAGCTATACATTTCACTATTTTGGAGAAACAAGTTTTCAGATCAGTAAAACTGCAGCAGCCACAACACAGCAAACATGAGCTAGTTACCAGTAATGTAATCCCCCAAATCTACCAAGATCTGAAGGAACTGGCCAGTGAAATCTTCCAATGAAATTAAAATAATCAGTAGCCAAAAAAAAAGAAGGCAGTCTAACTCTACTTTCAGCAAATGAAACACCATCATCTTTTCTTACACACAAAGAAAAAGCAGAACTGATGTGGCTGAACTATCCTCATCCCCATCCCCATCCCCATCTGTACTTGTACGTTGTAAATCAAAGATTTTTGTTACCGTCTTGAATTTACTGAAAGAACCAATTTTTCTTCAGTCATTTCCAAAGCAATAATGAAAATATATCTCTAAATCTGCAAATCTAAAGACAACAGTCTTACAAGGAGCCTTCTGTTCACTTCCATATTGTTTTGATCATGAGTGCTTTGTTACATAGAATCATAGAATGTTTTGGGTTGGAAGGGACCCCTAGAGGTCATCTAGTCCAACCCCCCTGCAGTGAGCAGGGACACTGCTCACTAGATCAGATTGCTCAGAGCCCTGTCCAACCTGGTCTTGAATGCTTCCAGGGATGGGGCCTCCACTACCTCTCTGGGCAACCTGTTCCAGTGTTTCACCACCCTCAGAGTAAAGAAGTTTTTCCTCATATTCAAGTGAAACCTCTTACGTTTCAGTTTGTGCCCATTGCCCCTAGTCCTGTCGCTGGGCACCACTGCGAAGAGTCTGGTTCCGTCCTTGTGACTTCCGCCCTTAAGATATTTGTATGTATTGATGAGGTCCCCTCTCAGTCTTCTCTTCTTCAGGCTGAATAATCCCAACTCTCTCAGCCTTTCCTCGTAGGGGAGATGCTCCAGTCCCTTAATCATCCTAGTTGCTCTCCTCTGGACTCTCTCTAGGAGTTCCTCATCTTTCTTGAACTGGGGAGCCCAGAGCTGGACACACTACTCCAGATGTGGTCTCACCAGGGCAGAGTAGAGGGGGAGGATAACCTCCCTCGACCTGCTGGCCACACTCCTAATGCACCCCAGGATACCATTGGCCTTCTTGGCAACAAGGGCACCCTGCTGGCTCATGGTCAGCTTGTCGTCCACCA
>NW_009259691.1:711061-719188 GCF_000687185.1 Egretta garzetta | reverse complement strand
AGCGACCCATGGCCCCCCCCCCTCTGGATGCAACCATCCAGCCAGTTACCTATCCACCGAACAGTCCACCCATCAAATCCAGAGAGAAGGATGTTGTGGGGGACCGTGTCAAAGGCTTTGCAGAAGTCCAGATAGATGATGTCCATTGGTTTTCCCTTGTCCACTGATGCTGTCACACCATCATAGAAAGCCACTAGGTTCGTCGGGCAGGACTTGCCCTTGGTAAAGCCATGCTGGCTATCTCGAATTACCTCCCTGGCCTCCCTGTGCCTTAGCATAGCTTCTAGGAGGACATTGGCCAATTCCCTCAGGACTCTGGGATGCATCTCATCAGGTCCCATGGACTTATGTGCATTCAGGTTCCTCAGGTGATCAGGAACCTGATCATCTCCTACAGCAGGAGGGGTTTTACCCTCCCAGTCCCCCTCATGCCATCCATCAACTCAGGAGGGGTGAGGAGAGAGGTTGCCAGTGAAGACTGAGGCAAAAAAGGTGTTGAGTACCTTAGCCTTCTCCTCATCTGCTGTTACCAGCTTGCCGGTCTCGCTCATCAGCGGGGGTACGCTTTCTTTAACCATCCTTTTCCGGCTGATATACCTGTAGAAACCCTTCTTATTTATTCTTTGCATCCCCAGCCAGGTTTAGCTCCAGCCGCGCCTTGGCCTTCCTGACCCCATTCAATATGTGTCGTCTCCTCAGATACTTTATTCCACCTCAAAAATTGTTAATGTTGTTAAGGCCAAGAAAAACCGAGGCTATTTAAAACTTGCATTAAGAGTTAATCAATCAAGTAACTTGTGTCTTATTGCTATCTCCTCAGTCCCTTGACTTAGAGATATAATTAACAAACACCATTAAGAATCAAATTACTACACCTCCAGTAAAGTGAATAGAAATTCCTTCCACATAACTTCTGCTGAAATTAAAATAACCTGATAATATTTTCTAACTCATGGTATTAATGTATGGTTTACTGGGTACCTATGGAAGAGCATGTTGCCTTATGGTTATCAGGTGTCTTAGCCCTTCATGGATGAAGGTGAGGATGCTGATCCTTACCTATCAGACAGAACGAGCTTATGAAGTTTTGCAGCACAATGAAGTTTCTCCAGAAATCCTTCCATAGTTCTGAGAAAACTGAAAAAAGAAAAAGAGAATTGTATGGGGGAGAGGAACATGACTAGCCAAAACCAAACTACCAAGCTCAAGGTGATACCAAATTGCAAGAAAACCTAATAGGTTTTATTAACCAAACAGAATTTAAAAGGTTCTTGAGATGCACTTAGCTAAAAGGGAGACAAAAGAGGTTTTCTTGACAGGTAAACTATAAGGATTGGAGAGCCCTTACTGGTGATGATCCTGGAAGACCAGTCTTGGAAGACTTTTGATACTTTCACAGTACGTTTTGTAAAATAGCTAATTGTGCATATTTATAATGTATGGAATGTGAGAATGACAAAAATTGGAAGGTACTGCCAATACTGAGAAGGAACAGATTATAATTTGGAAAGTATTTATTAATACTGCAAATTTGTGTGGTACAGATAAGAACACAATTAGTATTAGTAGTACCAAGTGCAAAGGCATGCATTGGAGGACAAAGAAGTATTGCTATTATGAACAGTGGATGACACAGGATGAAAGAGACATGGGAATATTAAATGAACATGGGAAGTCTTGGAAAATAAAATTCATATGAATCAGGTAAATGTTTCTAGCACAGTTCTTACTAGAACAAGCAAATTAAAACATGAACTGGGGGAATGGGAATCGTAACTTCTGAAAAGTAAGTAAAAGAGCATGAGAGGAATACTGGTACATTAACTGAGTATACACCAATCATGAATTTAAAGGTTTCTAGATGTCTAAGGAATTTAATTTTTGAGCAAACTTTTAAAGAGGGCTGCAAGAATAAAAGCATACAACTTTGAAGACAGAGATTGAACAGTTAATGGAAGAGATTTAGATGATGATGATGATGTCTGTCATTAAAGAAACCATTATAACACATAAGACTTCTCCCTATCCTAGTCCTATTTTCCTTTATTTCTACATTGTGTACCTGCTTTGCTTACTCAGAGCAAATTCAACTGTTTCTACTCTTGTGCGGAATTACTATACTCCATTACAGGTATTTATGTTTAATATTAAAAATCACTGGCCCTACTGGCTTCTGTAACATTAGATTAGGGATAAATATTATTTGATATCTAGGTCTCACCCATATTATGTAATCTGCAGTTTTGATATTTATTATTCAAAGGATGGATGTCATTTCTGTTTGTATTGATGATAAGCACAGTGCAAAAAGACTCATCCCAAAAATGCAGACAAGTGCAGTAACTCTAAGTGTCTCCATTTTTACTGCCAACTATGTATCACATTAAGGTGATTTAGACTGCAACCTACTCAAGCACCCAAATTGGTGTACGCAAGGTCACACAAGTCACTGACAAAGCTATAAATAGACCCTGAGCATCCTGACTCTTGGGCCTGTGTAACATCCATCAAACTGAAGTCCCTTTCTTTTCTGATGCATGTACCATGTTAGTGGGAAGGAAAAAAAAAATTTTTATACCAAATTTTAAAACAGTAAAATTAGGGTCCTGTCTAAATCTGAACATGGACATTCCCGAAGTCTTATGATGTCAGTAACAATATACAAATTTAGTAAGTAGCAGACGTTTTCCTTGGAATATTACTTTTAGCTGAAGGGAAGCCCTAGACAATGTAAGAGAAAGTACTTATGGAAATTCTTCCTAAGATTGTTTTTTTAGTATTAATTAAATGATTCCACAGAAAAATTACTCCTAGAGGATTTCTTTACAACAGTGAAACTTCACACACTGCATTTTGATTCCTGCCATTTTCTTGCACGTTGCTTTATTTCATACACAGTTACAAATGGTTAACGTGATTGAAATTGCTATTACTTATGAAACACAGCATGCAAGAGAATTTCTCAGTCTGTTTTCTTCATCTTCCAGTATGCATAAACACACAGGCAATGTCATTACAGTACCTTTTTAAAGTGAAATAAAACCCCCAAGCTCTTCCAGTTGGGAATTTCAGCCTATTTCTAGTAAAAATGTATTTGATATTCACACAGATATTGAAAATGTATCTAAGAGCTGTGGAAAATCACACTATATTGGTACTGTCTTTTGCAGGCCATTCTAAAGCTGCCCTCAAGAATTCCTCTTCTTGACTTTGGCAAAGCTGAAGGAACTCTCTTCAGCACATAGGATCCCATTTGTTCAAGCATATGCATGGATTAATACACTGCTAGGCAAGCCTGAGCATGCTGTAGTAGCTGTGTGGAAGGTGGATGGGCCACAGAAAATGCCGCACTGACATTCTTCTGTCTGCCTGCCACGAGCTGGGTAGACATAGCTGATCCACCACAGCCTAAGCAGGAATAGCTCCACTGGATTTAATGGAGTTGTATCATTTATATACATATAATCTGAGTCCTAATTTTCTGATATTGACTGAAATATTAAAAATATGTTTTCATCCTGTTTCTCACTAATTACTATGAGTAAGCGTTTCCATGTCGCACAATAGGTAAACCAATTAGAAAATAAGGCATTTCTTATGGTCTAGAGAACCGAGTTATGACGTTTACATAGTTTTTTTCCCTTTGCAATTCCAATTACTCCATTAGTTACTGCAGTCTGCATTCTTTAATATCTAATAGTTCAAGTAAAGTAATAAGAAAAGAACAGCCCTCAGTCAGCCCCAATAAAGGACAGTTTTTCACATACAAGCCTCCTGTCTGCAAACTTTCATGGCGACAGTAGAAAACCAGAAAATGACACAGTGTAAGAATAAACATAAGCAGATCTTGAGTCACCCCAGCTACTAGGTTTTACATTACAGCTGTGAATAGGATCTTATAAAATTTCTAGAGGTTTCTTCCTTGCCACATTTAAAAATACTCTTGCATGATGGGTATAGATGTATTATAAGACTCTGTAAAGATCTGAAGAGAAGAATAGTTGTACGGAGTACATCTGCACAGCAGCTTCCTGAAGGGGTTTTGGTAGTACTTCTTCATACTGCAGTGGAGACTTTAAGCTGATAAATAGTACGACAGTTTAACACTGTGTTCATATAAACCTTATGTCATTATATATCCCTATAGTTCCCCTCATCTTCCTTATCACATTCCCTCTTATTTTACGTTAGCTCCCTTACTGCATTCTAAATTACAGGGTATTAAAACCTGCAGTTTTTAAGACATGGACCATCTCCTCTGAATTGTTTCTGTATCATCTTTCCCACGGGAGCCCCAGCTTTACAAAAATCTCTGTCTACTACTGCCATACAGACAATAACAAAACAGCTAAATGCGTTGCCATGAAGAAAAGGAAAGAGTCTCCAGCCGTGCCAGAACACATAACTTTCTATCATTTAGAGAGTTGCAATGGTATTTCAAGATTGTACATGATTTTAAATAACTTGAAGAACCATATGACCAAAGAACATCCAGCAAACATGAGGCAGAAAGAAACCTACCATTCCTCCTGTAAAAGTATGCTTTTTAAAAAAAAAAATTAATAAAATAACTATTTCAGTAGTTATTAAGTCTTTTTTCCCCTCACACCAACTGCATGAGAGCCACTCCAATTGTTTGACACAAGAATTTCCTAAGTAGGTAGCAAAAAAACCTGCTCAGACAGCCTGTTTAAATGCATTTAGAAAGCACTCCCTCCTCTCATCTTTCAAGGAAACGTTTTTCTTTCCAGATAGTTGTAGAGGAACAGATTGCAAGGTTAATGGTCTTGATGCACTGGCTGGGGATTGCTGCAAGTCAGAGGCAGCCTGCTGCAGGCAGCAGCGAGGGGCTTGGAATGCTGACACCCTGAGCCACGGGCAGGTTACAAACCCACACTGAGAAAGGGCACTGATGCCAAATAAAAACTTAAGTAAACCCAGGAGATTTATTTCCATTCTAAAGTACACAGTGTGATGAATTTAGGGCTTTTTGAGAATACTTTGTGAGTATGGTGTGCAGATCTGGTTGTTGGGATGCTTTCTGCCTGCATATGTAGGCTTAATTTGATAGCTGGAAGGAAAACCAAGCATGAAAGAAAATCAATGGCTTGAAATAAGCAAAGACTCTCCAAAAAACTGCAGATTTGAGTTTTCCACTGTACATACAAACTATTTTTTCCAAGAAAGCCAAATCCCACAAATGCAGAGTTCTACCGTTATGAACACATCTCTGTGCCAAGTGAGCAGGTAACTGTTTGAGGTCCTGCCAGACATGCAGTCTTTCTCAGAGGAAACTCGTCCTGCCTCTGGGCTAAGTGTGCAAAAGAAAGTGGGCATCATATGGGGCATTTCCTTTTTTCAAAATATTTTTCTCTAATGACTTCGCTTCCTCCACAAAAATAAATACTACCCTGGGATGAAAAATGCTGTTTTATTTCTGAATACTATTAACTGTACATTTTCACAGCAGTTAGGTGTCTACATTGGATGATACACAGGGCAGAGGTAGTAGACAAGAGGGTGATAGCTCTCTAAGTCTGTGTCAGGGTAGGGGCAGATGCCCATCTACACTTGCAAATGCGACTCTTAATATATTCCTGTTGCTTTCATTCCCTCCTAGTACAGGTGCATTTAAAAACCATGTTCTGTTGTAATGCATTCCAAGGAAAAGGGGAAAATGCCCTGCTGAAAAAGACAGCCAACAACATTCAGTGCTATGTTTCCTCTTTTCACATCGGGAAAGGACAAATCTTACAGGTTTTGTCATGTTATTGCTTCTTTGGCAATGGCAAGCTCTCTGCAGAGATCTGTGTTATTTATTTCTGTACTTGTTTGGATGGTTCAAAGTCCAGAACTGATTCAATTTTTGTTACGGCTTATTTTTATTTAGTACATGTTACAGGACTTAATGTGTTAGCAAATCGCTATATATCTGGGTTACTTTTTAATTACATTTAAAATATATATAGTCTCACAGACCAAAGGGAGCCAAAGACCAAATAACCATAAGTCAGACAAATTAAAAATACATAAAGCTGTGGTATGTGTTGCCAGTTGCCACTGGAGGTCAAAAATTTCCAAGCCAGGATATCTCTAGGATGCTGCGGCTGCTGATTGAGAGGGAACCAGTGGAAATCGCTACATTCCCTCAGCGTTGCCTAGAAACCAGGGGAATAGTTGTGATATGTTTCTAAAAATGCTCACTTACATTTGGGTGTTTTAATTATATACATGGTGGAAAAAAGTATAGGAACAATAGGGAGGATACTATGAGAAATCCGTCATTTGGGCCAGACAGAACAGCCTACTTACTGCATTTGGGTACTGCACACTGAGAATTCGGGAATCTGAAATTCAGAATTCAGGTAATGAAACAAAAGAAGTATTTAAAAAGTATAAAAATAGTACTATGAGCAGCTCATTAAAAAAAAAAAACAACAGCCACAAAAGAGAAGTGTTTTCTGTAGCATGATCTCTGCAGCCAGCAGAGAGTATGACAGCTAACAGTTAGGATACCATGTAGAGGTGAGAATCTCAGGCACTTATATTCTCTCTTCAGGTATCTGAAATGGAAACTGTTTTAAGACTAGCTCTGCCTCTACAATCTGCAGATTTAATTATTTGGATTATATCAAAGTCTAAACCAGAGACCCTGAAACACAAGAACTATGGTAACTGGTTACCTGAAGCCCTTTCCCCAAATCTCTAATTTCACATGCAATCAAGAATCTGCTTCAGAAAACAAAACAAAACAAAAAACCTGGTGGATTTGGGGCTTTCTGGATTTGTAGGCTTTGCGTGGAGGAGTGAAGAGAACAGATACTCTCCATGACATTGCCCTCACATCCAAGAGACATAAGAGGAAATGACAAAATGCTATCAAAAAGTACCTTGTTTTGACAAAAAGCTAAGGTGTTTGTGGCATCATGTTTGACAGTAGTTGAAATGCCATGGGAATAAATGCTTTACAAAAAAAGTAGTCAGAAAGACAGCCAGAGGACCAACAGGTTTCCAAGGCATTCATTCCCTCTCCTGACCTCTCCCAGGCAAACTTAACACCAACTACATTTACAGATGATATTATAGAAAACAGAATGAGACCGCCAAAATGATTGCTACAACGTGAAGCACAAGAACTAAGGCCATATCTAAAGAGTACTTCATATAGCTAATGGCAATATCTAAAATTACAAGGGTAATCACAGGCTGACCACCAACAGCTAGGCGTTAGCAAGCCATTTCAGCAAACATTCAATAGTCAACTACTGACAAGTTCTCTGAAGTATTTGGTAAAGTCTACACAAAGTACTGAAGTAGATAAACTACCGGTTTTATCCAGCATGAATGTTTGTGTGACTTACTGGGAGCTTTGAATGAGGCAGAAATCAGGAAGAAAAATTGTTTTAAAATACCACCCCTTGATTTTGCTGTGATTTTGAACTACCTTCAAACTTTTTTTCCTAGCATGTAAGGAAGGGTAGCAAATCACATAAAAAACTGCCTTTAGCCTACAATTAACAATCATTTCTAGGTGGTGAAGGGGAATGTCCCTCCAGCTGGGACAACACATGGCCTTTTCTGAGGTGTCTGGCTATGGAGGTGGCTGCAGTACCCCTGGCCCATCAGTGAGAAAAAGCTTCACACAAAATGTACACAAAAAGGGTTTTCTTGCAATTTCACATTAAGGAAAACGGAAACCTGCCTGACTAAAAGTAAATACAGGCCTATCGCTTCTTCAAAAAGTTAAAATCCAACACGTCAGCATGAATATATTTGTTAGTGATGGGCTCAAATGCTGCTTTTCCAAAGTTTACTTTTGTGGTTCATTTCTAAGGTGCCATTCATTTGGAAAGATAATTAATGTCTTCAGTGTAACGCACTGGGAATGCTCTAGGCCCTCAATTTGTCATTCACTTCTCTGAAATATGAGCAATTTGCCTTAAATCACTCCCTGGCAGCCATTATTCTTCGACTTCCTGTCAAGTTACAAGCAAAAGGCTTACATAATTAGGGCACCTTTCACTGACGAGGCAAAACTTTCGCTTGGCTGCAGTGCATCGCGTGAAGAGACATCTGGGGGCCGGGGCCGAGGGGTGGGAGGGCACCCGCAGCGCCCTGCGCCTCCTC
>NW_009259691.1:633071-710304 GCF_000687185.1 Egretta garzetta | reverse complement strand
GGGCAGCGCTGCTCTGCCACCCGTGCGGCGGTGACACAGCCGAGTGCCGGCGCCTGCCCTCAGTGAGCGGGGCTGGACAACTGGGGATATGAGAGATTACACGTACAACCCCTGAATGTTTATAATCCTCCTAGAAACGTGGCCTTAAATTGCCCACCGTGCAGCCATCGTTACAAGTCTGCATATGTGTTTTAACGGCGTTTAGTGCTGCTGTGGTGAGTGGTTCAGGCTGCCAGTATTGGTGCTTTGGTTTTGAGGCCTAAATTTCTGTGCCATTTGGAGTCAGTTTTTTTCTTCTCCAAAGCTGGTGTTCATGGATTATAGTGGATTTTACCCTCTGTGTGGAACACCACTTACATGGTGTTTGGATGTAGATCCAAGTTTTTTAAGTTTGGTGGGATCTTAATCTTTAAAGTGCAGTTGAAAAATAAAAGACTCAGAAGCCTTTGAAGCTTTTATAAAGTGATTCCTTACCCAGATTTAACCAGCCATTGGCTCTGTTCCTATGAATAATCTTAGGGGCATTTGTCATTCATGATAAAAACAGGCATAAACATGCAAAAATGTTTGCACGAGCCAACTCTGGCTCTTGGAAAATACTTCAAATATTTTTAGATCTGAACTGAATGGCATGAATAATGTAAAACAATGGTAGGAATTATTCAGTGCTGCGCTGTAATGTCAAAATCATACATAGCTGCATAAGGTCAGATCCTCTGAGATAACATTACGCTTTCATGTTGCATCTTGGTGTCAGTTCCAGTCTTTGGAGATAGTGACGGATGTCACTCCAGAAGATGTCTGATATCAAAGAGCAAAAACTAGTATCTTGTGCATCCAATTTTTATGCTCTCTTACATAGTGTGAAGGCAATTTTATTACAAATTTATCCTTTTCCTCACTATTCTTATTTTTTATTATCGAAATATTTTTATAGACAATCAGAAAGCATGCTGATTGCTGTTGACCATAAAATTAGAATAAACAGGTTGCAAGATCTAAATTTCATTTAGGTCGCAGCAGGCTTTGTGTGAATGACTCCCATTAAAGAAAATTACTTCAAAAATAGGAAAGAATGAATGTGTCTGTTTGCATGGGAAGCTATTGCTTGTCTGCATTGGAGGTTATCACAGAGGCAGTAGTGTGTGAATGGACAGCCCAGTGTCTAGTTTCACAGACATGCAGGAAGAATCCTTACAGACAATGGGCATTATCACATGCAGAGTTATTAATTCCTTACAGTGAGATAACCTAGGAATCTGTGCCTGAGCAAACTTGGCAGAACAGCCATTGGATTGCTTGCAGACGGTTTATGAACGAGGCAGAAGGCATAATATTGGTGATTTCTCTACAGGACAGTTGTATCCACACACTGTCTATCCAGAATGTTAATACAGAAGAGGTGAGATAGATACCCTACTTCATGTCCTAGTGTATTCTGTCCAAAGTTTCTTGTTAGACTGGCCTTGTCATTGTAAAGAAAGAACCAACATTTTATGCTTGTTTACTGTCAGGGTTTCTGTTTTGCCTAGTGAGAATACTGTGCAAAAAGAAAAGATTGGTTTGTTTTGTTGGGGTTTTTTTAAAATATATTGGACTACGTAGGGTTTGCACATAGGTCTTTTCAAAGTTCAAATAAGGCTGAGATTTTTTCCCCCATAAAAATATGGAAAAATTAATTCTTCATGTTTTTTCCTAATTCCAAGTATAAGTCTCCAAGTTAGTTACTGTAGTAATTTCAGGAGTTGGCTAATACAGTCACAGATTTATAGTATGACCTCAGATAGTCTGAAGACTGTAATTCTAAACCAGCTTTGTTGTTTAAATCCAGTCTTCTGCATTGGGCTTTTTAATTCCCATAGGCAGTGATTGGCACAAATCTGAACAGCAATAAAATCATATGCTTATTGTTAATCAGTGACACGTGTTTGTGTCACTGTTATGTTACAACGATGGGGAAGTCATCATCATTCCTGCGTGGAGGCTGCTGTTAGGTTTAGGCAGTTTGCACAGGCTTCAAAAATTCTAAAAGATGAAAGTGCTTTGCACATTTACCGAGAACACTATCCTATTTAGATTTTTCCTGCATTGTGGGAAATCCTTGCACTAATCTGTCTGGAGTTGGAAAGGTGTTACATCTGTGACTTCTGAGGTTCGTTCTTTTTCCTCTCTATTCCTTCATTTGCCACTTGAACAAATGGGGTTTTAAACTCAAGAATTAGTTTGGTAAGAGCAGTTCAATTTTTCAGAAGCTGAAGTTGCCTTTGACCAGCAGGGAAGTTGAGAAAGAATCTATTTGTAACTTCAAGGAAGGGAGGTTGTTTAGAAGTTGTATTTGAGGTTACATATATTTAGAAGTACACTTTAACTGAAATTGGGAAATGTTAATCTCAATCCTTAACTTTTTGCCAAATTAAAACCTTGGCTCAGCAAATCACTTAAACCTATCCTTAATTTGACTACTAGTCAAATAGTTTGTTAAGTGAGTTTTAGTCACTTAATGTGACTAATCCCATCTTCATTCAGCAAGTAATTTAAATTTGTAATAGGACTTAAGTACCATTTAATTGAAGATTTCTTGCATGCTTCAAGTGAAATATGTGCTAAAGTAAACAGGAATCAAATAATTAACCCTACTAGCTATTTTGCTCCAGATTATACCCTGCAACTTTCTCTGAAGCACAGTGGATCAAGGTCTCTCTGCTCTTCATTCTGTGGGAGGCCAGCCGTGTGTTAGAGTTTTGCTGATATAGTTTCAGTTAGAAATATGAGAGGGTGGAAGTTAATAATACTAAAGGGGGCAGGGGGGAGACTTCCTTGTAGGGACAGATGATACTAACAAAAGAGATTTCTTTCAATACGTATAGAAGAATCTAAATATAGTGTGTTCATACATTTAGACAAGTATTTTATCTATTGGTCGGTTTGACACTAGATATTGGAACACTTTAAAAATGCATGTTCATGGGATGACATAATGTTAAGTTTCTTGTAGCAGCAGAAGCCAGTTCATACATTCGTTGTGTAGGATGTGCTTGTGAGCTGGTGTTCTAGCACCCTTGAATAAACCATTCCCACAGAAGAATCGCTACAGTACATGGTAGCGTATGGACTTGGATTACTCTGTGCCATCTTGCACAGGCACAACTCTCCAGTGAACTCAGGTTAGTAACCTTTCAAACCAGAAGTTTCTGAACTGTGATATGAGTATTGATAGCTGTACACATATCACTTGAAAGTAGCATATGGACCACCCCTCACGCACCCTTCTAGAAAATGGGAAACTGCTGGTGCCAGTGCTAACTCTATAGAGGTGCTGCCCAAGCAAATGATGATGGGATCGACCCAAGTTCATTTCCTTCTGCCTGCAATTAATATCACAAGATGTGCTGCTGACAGACCCGGCTGTTTGTTTCTGCTTCTGGAGTGTGAATAGAGCAATAACCGGCATCCAAAACTTCCTTTACTGGTCATGTGAAGCCTGTAGCTAGGAAAATTCTAACAAACATTTTTCAAGAATTACTTCATCAAATATGACTCAATTAGCATATTTTAAGGCTGCTGTATATGACTATTTCATTAGATTTAAATTTATCAGAGGAGTTTTTGAATCTGGAAACTGAAGTACAATTTTGGTTGGACGGTTTGCATTTATGCAGAATACTAGTAGATTCTTAGTTGTAAAGGACTGAGAGACCTAACTCTTAGGCATTAGGAGTAGGTGTAAAGAAGAGCTTTTGTGTAATCCAGCATAGTAAGTGTATAAATAGCACCCATCTAATTAACAGCTTAGAAGATTATGTATGGCGCGTACGTCAGGGAGTGGTACATTGTATCACTTTCATCATATTTTACCTCTGACACAAATGATCCTATACAAAATTCAAATGGAACATTTAGGACTTTAGTTCAAAACTGAGATATTGTAGCTTCTTGGGGCTTTATTCCTGAAGTTTTGCTTCAGAAAATGATTATATTTTTTCTTCTGGTGGACTCTGCCATTTCTTAATAAATGTGATTCTGTTAAAGCCGGCTTCACCTCTAAGACTTTGTACTCTCAGAATTTATGAGAGTTTTGTTATCACTGAAACCAGAAATGGGTCCAAGAGGCTTCTGTTCTGCTTGTAAGAACAGGAAAAAAAATACAGGTGTGATTATGAAGGACTCGGTTTTGCCACGCTGTAACTTTCAAAGAGAACAGAACACTGTCAGCGCATTCAGTAAACAGCTAAATCTAAAGTCATGTTTGAAGTTCTCTTGTGATTGCATAGATGCTGCAGAAAAGAAGTGATGACTTGCCATGTTTTAACTTCTCCTAAAGGAGCCTGCGGGTGGTCACTGCTCTCTGCCAACTTTTTCCTCTTTCCAGTTCTGCATCTATTAGCCAGCTTCACCCAGCTGTGAGTAAGAAGTAGGAGTCTCAGTGGTACAAATGCCAGTGGCTGGGTAGGGGAAAACCCAACAAGTTAACATACATTTTTTAGAGAAAGTCATTCTGTTCTTTGTCTGTTCCCACATACACAGCTAGAGGATGAGCGACCAGTCAGCCAAGGATAAGCAACCAGAGAAGCTTAAATGAGATGACCACTTATAGCACCCATAGCACCTCATCAGCCACAGCTGAGCAAGTAGGGGATGTTAGAGTGAGGAGGTAGGACTGCAGGTAAGGAAAAGGCAGCAAATTGGGGAAATTAAAAGGAGTTCAAGAAGTATGGTAGGAAGATGCAAGCCACATAGGTATGAAAGCAAGCCTTAGTAGTAATACTACTAACAGAGCATCCTATTATTCTTTTTGTTTAATAATCATAGAATCATAGAATGTTTTGGGTTGGAAGGGACCCCTAGAGGTCATCTAGTCCAACCCCCCTGCAGTGAGCAGGGACTAGATCAGGTTGCTTAGAGCCCCATCCAACCTGGTCTTGAATGTTTCCAGGGATGGGGCCTCCACCACCTCTCTGGGCAACCCGTTCCAGTGTTTCACTACCCTCATTGTAAAGAATTTTTTCCTTATATCTAGTCTAAATAATGAAAGTATATCATCGTGCAAATATAATAGAAAGATGGCAATTATGTCTTATTTAAATAAATTAAGTTTAAATCCAGTGTGGATTTTCATAACCAGGTTAATCTCTTAATTTACTTCAAGATAGCAGTGTTTACTCTGTGTATCTCTGTGTTGTACACATATGCACAACTATTTCTGTAGCATAAGGAGTTAATAGATATTGTGCTTTAAAAATTCTCATAGTATCAAAAAGGGAGAAACCTATATCTCGGGTCCTAATGTCATTCCTTTAAATATGACCTTTTCAAATATGTTTAGTGATCAGATGCTTGAAGTAGTTCCCATCACTACTCTTAAGTCATTTAGAGTCACAGAGATTATTTAAACCACTTCTGTTCCATCCTCAGCATGTGTACAGCATTAGTGCTGTAGTGTACTGTTAGTGTGTGCAGAATTAGAAGAATGAATTCATAGCAGGAAGCCCACTGAAAAAAGGTCACTAAACTAGTCAGGAGAACAAGGGCGGTAGTGATAGAGCATCCTTGTCTTCTATTAAATTCCCAGCACAGATCTCCTTGGGCATGGAGTTGCCTGAATTACCCACTTGGACAGAGGTGTCTTGCTAACTGGTTTAGAGCATTGAGGGATTAGGGAAGAAGAAAAGGAGCTGGTAGAGGCAACAGCATCAAACCTTCATAAATTAGTGCAGTGGATAGAGTGTTTGCAAAACATTTGTCAGCTTGTGTCGAGCGTCCTTAGCAGCCTCAGGGAGATCAAACCCCTGCATCTCATGCAAATGCTGCAGTTCCAGTCCATTATAGGCAGAGGTGCTTCCTACATTCCCAGCTGAGAGGTGGTCACTGTGCAGCTGAGAATGCAGGAGTCCTGGACCAGCAACAAAACAGTGCACAAAAGCATTGTTGCCTTGGCTGAGCAATGAGCACATTCCTCTGGGACAGCTGGGGAGACCTGAGGTCTACATCCACCTGGGGCTGAGGGTTGTTTGAACCCGAGCTAAGGTCTAGCAGCTGCTCTTAGGAAGATACAGTGTTCATACCTCTCTACACAGTGAAGTGGAGGTTTTGTGGCTTTTAGTGCTGGATTTAGATGCCTATGTCCAATAACCCACCTAAGGTCTCTGTATTTTTTATGGATTATCTTTTAGATCACAGGTCTTGGTGAGTAAGGGTAACCTGAATGATTTTTTTTTTTTTCATTATTTTTGATTTGCAATGTCTGAAGTGCAGGTTTGTTGTAAAAATAGCAAGTCTAATACTTGTGTTTAAAATCCTTGCTATGAGAACGTTGTGATGAAAGACTGGGCTTCTTTCCAGTACATATTCACGTGCCAAATCTGAAATGGCTTTGTAGAAAAATAATCTCCATAAATTCTGCATCTCCACTAACAACTAGGAAACAAAGTAAGAAATAGAAACCACCAATTTCCATCAGTTTTAAGACTGTAAAATTAGTAATAAAGATAGGATGCATTTTATATGAAAATAAAAAGAGAATTTAAACAAAATATCTTAAAAATCTCTTTGGAGTAATATAATTATTACTTACCTTAGATACCAGCTGGAAAGAATTATAGGGAAAGGTTTTTTAAATTTTTTCTCTTCTTTGTTGTATAGTGTCACACACTTGCAGGGAAAGCCTACAACAAGCAAATAGAAGCATTAATAAGGAACTAAAAGATCTAATTAATTCTTAGAAATATTCAATTTGTTTGCTCTCTGTGCTTTAGGAGAACACTGTGAGAATCCTGATTTTATATTCAGTGTGGATAGTCCATTTACATCTATGAGGAAAGGTATGTTTAGATCACAGTTACATGTATAGTATATCAAAGATAGGAGTCCATTATAAGTCTCAGTTTCTGAGGTTTAAATCTCATAAAATAATTTCTTAAATTAAATGAAATTATCATGAAGATTTTCCAGTCCAATTCTGGAAATGTATCTACACAGACCTTAATTTGTGACTGGAAGGTTTTTATTGTAAGAAGTAGAAAGTGTGCATTTTAGTCAGCAAACTTACTTTTTTGCCAAAGCTGCTATAGTATGGCAAGAACTGGGATCAGTTCTGCAGAGTCCAGTTCAGACAAGTGCTCCTATTCCCAAATAATTTGTTATTTAAGAATCATCAAAATCAGTAGAAAATTTTTCACTGAAAAAAAGTCTCACTTGCATGCATGGGTTTTGGAAAAAAGAGTAGTAGTCAAAATGGATAATATTTTCACTCTGCTCACAGTCCTAAACCAGTACATCTTCCATCACTCCTGTAGCTATTCAGCTGCTTTAATTATTATGCTTTGTAGTTATCATCCTTTCCTTGGGTTTATATTTCGTTACTATGTAATTTACTGAAAATCCCCTTCTCCTTTAAAATTCTCTTCACGTATGTAAGCCTTCAATTTAAGTTTAGTTTCTGCTATTGTGCAAGTAACTTTGAAAACATGGACTGAATCTAAACAAATAACTGTTCGAGTCAGTAGACAACCTGAAACTTGTAAAACATTTGAACATTAACACTTTCTACCTTACTTCAGTTATTCTGTAGAAACAGTAAAATACATCAGATATCCTCCGGTTTCTCCCCTGACATTAGCAATGTACATCTTCATTGCAAATATTTGACACTGTAAAAAGCAGTTTTGAGTTTCAGACTGAAGGTGTAGGGAGGATAATATAAGTTGAATTCAATGTAGAAACAATACATGTGAAGGAACGCCTATGTGAAACAGCCTAGGATCCTAAGAAAACAAAGATTTACTTATTATTCTTTGTCTCTTCTGTTTTCAATAGTGCTAAGCATCATTTCAGGCAAATTAGTGTCTTTGACCCTTTTTCTGGGATAAATTTTCTACATTTTTTGTGAAAGCATGTGGTTTGCAGAGAGTGACCCTCAAATGCTGTCATTGATGAACAGGTCACAAAAATATCTCAGTCCCTTTATTTGGCATGAGAGTCAGAGATGTAGGAGCAAGCACCATGGGGGGACCATAGGAAGCCTTCATCACAAGTTCTGCTGTTTATGGAAATATTTTTAAGTTAAAGACTGTTCTATTCTTTAATAAAAGCTATAATAAATTATACTGTTTGTCAGGATAGAGCCCCCAGAATCCAACTAGATATTAAAAAAAATGCTCAGTATAAACTTTTGCCTGGCAAGGAAGTGTTCTAAATGGCAAGAAAATGTCATTTGTTAATGGCATGAACGCTTTCAACAGGTCCATGTGCTAGTGGGGCTGCAACCCTTGCATTTCCAGGGTATCCTAAAATCAGCAATCAGAAAACACTTTTATTCAAGGTCCTCCACTTCCCGGAAAATGGTTCAATATTGTAATGGCTTGGGTATTTCCTAGGGGTGTTCAGAGATACCTGTGAAAGGACTAAGTATTGTTGTTATCCTGCAATTAGCAGGAGTGGTGTTGTAAGTCCATTTGGCTGGATCGAGGACCTGAAACCTTTCCTTGGCGGTATAGGAGTTACAGCATGTGGGAGGAACTGCAGTCTGGGAAGACAGCGCAGGGGTTGTGAGCACCTCTGCAAAGACCATGACCTCTTGATAAATGGTCTTGTGTTTCCAGTGCCTTTGGGACTTCTGCAAATTGGGGGTTTCTGCGTGGATTGAGGGTGATCTCTGTGCTGACTATGTGTCCATAATCAAAACAGGCAGAGGAAACTGTAAAATACTTCTCCCTCCTGACCCTTTCTGACAGTTTTTTCTTGCCTATGAAATAATGATGCAGGATATGGGGGTGGGGCTGACTTTTTTTCTTCCCCCCCCCCCAAGCCTGATACAGATTAATTGCAAAGGACACAGTAGTTCTTTCGTTAGAGTTTATCCATGTGCCATCTGCTGGTGATGCAAAGCAAGTGAACATTTCAAAATAGTCTGATTTTCCTGTAGCGCCGAACAGACGCATCTCCAGCTGAAGACAGTAAAAGCAACAGGTTTCTGAGCACCTCTGATCAGCTTTAACTCAGGGCAAAGGCATTTATCTTCCCTGAAGAGAATCAACTTAGTTATAACAAAGTCTCTGCATGTTTGAGATGCCCATGCTCACCTCTCTGTGATTCTGTCACATAAAAATGAGTTAGAAGTGGTCTTGTAAGCATTTCTCTAACAGTGTGTCTCTGCTTCTGGAATTATAACTTAGCTCTGAAACACAGAAAATACTGGAACATTTCAGTTGTTATGAGCAACTGTGAATGAAACCCTCTGATTCTCAGGTGTCTGCTGTAAGCTGGATTTCTAGTATCTATTTTTGTTTTATCATTAGGGCAAACTTTTATCTACTAAAATATCATAATTTAACATTCAACTCCTCCCAAAGACTTGCATTCTTTAAACACATGAGCATTGCAACTTCAGGAAGTCATGAGTTTCAGGGTGGATATCCAGCTAGATACTGAATACTGCTCATATGTAATAGTGTATGGTAAAGAAATATAATACATATATAGATAAAAGATAAAAGGAAGAAGGCCATTATTGGCAAAGGTTTGAAACCACTGTGGAGACAGTAATTCTAAATCGAATAAATTCTTGCTGTATGTTTGGAATTTTAATATTTTTTAAATAATTTAGTGTTGTTTCTCCCTATGTATAAATCGCATGTAGAGATTAGGGAGAATTGTACCATGAGGGGAATTTAATATAAGCCATTTGAAAATGATACACATAAGCAGGAAGGTTGTCCTTTGGCTTTAAAGGAAACAGTATAAAGATAAAACAATTGCAGGACAGGGTTGAAAAAATCTACTGTAGCATTTTTTTAAATTTTTAAGTTTTTTTTTTTTCCTTGTCCTTTTCCTACTGCTGGCCTGGCAACTTCACAACAAAGAGTAGTCAGATCGCTATTGTAGCAGACACTGCCTCTAACACTGTAAAGCCACAGAAGTCCATACTGTATAAAGGCTAGCTTCTCTAAGTGTGAAATCCTCATACAAATTCAAAATTGCCTTGATATTTGTTGTACTTCCTAACAGTGGGGATTGAGTTTATTGATCTAGATTGTGTAATTTCACTACAGGGTCCCAAGAAAGTAGTCTGCAAATTTCCACATATGCAAATGATTTTAATTTTATTTATTTTCTCAAGACACATTTTGTTGCTTCCCCAACTAATCCTAGTCACATATGTGGCATGGCCGCTTGCACCTGCAGTCAGTTTGTAGTTACGTCTGCCTTTGTTGACCTAGCTGAAGGCCACTGAGAAGAGACTCCCCTCATCTTGGGTAGGTCCAGCTTGCTGCTGGTTCCGATCAAGGGTGGAAAGCTGGAGGTGGCCAGTAAGCATAGAGCAGTAGAGTTACTGCCCCAAAGCTGTGGTACCTCCATTGCTAGGTAACGCTTATGTGGCAATGGCAGACTCTTGACTTGACAGATGAGAAGTAGGATGGGAATGGGAAGACCATATGGACCTTGATAGTAGTCATAAGTTTGTAGAAATTGGCTACACGGTTTTATAATTCATGTTAAGTAAGCGTGGTGTATTTACTCTGTTAAAGAAATCTTGTTTGATTTGCTTTATATTTTAAGCAGGGTCTTGGAAACATTAAAGGAATGCTTTCTATGCACTAGGATTTGTAGTAATAGGAGACCTCATGTTAAAATTTGCTCTAAAAATGGTGCAGATTCTTAATTAATGCAGGTGCAGATTCTTAAATTGTAGGTTGCATAACAGACGGTGGTTGTGAGCCTGACTGTACAGCACTTATTTTCAAGGAGGACATGTAGAGCTTTTAATTCAGATTCCTTCATTTTTTTGAAACAACTGGTTGTTTAGGTTTTGTCAGCATCTACACTTGTCTGTCGCGATCCAAGACCATCAAACTGACAGAAGGTTGAATGGCAAACCAAATGCCTCTTACATTAACAATAGTTTTTTGAAATAGTGTGTTCTCATTGATAGGATGATTTTCACACAAGTGTAATTCCTTCAATCTATTAAACTAGCATTTTAGTATAATACTAAGCATAATCATTGTCTGTGTACAGAGTATTTTTCACACTAGTCATTTGACGTAATGATAAAGTTCAATCAATAAAACTTTAAAAGAAATGGAGGTTAGCATCGGTACAAAACTGGCCATATCTCTGTGCAGTTTAATGACCAATGTAAAGTTCAGACTGAAGTGATCTGATGGTTTCTTCCACTGTTTAGCTCCCCGAACCAGTGAAAGTACTGCCATAGTATCTTGGCGTTCAGATTGTTACTTAACTACATTGTTTTACTTCAGTAATAGTATAATGTTTAAATACGATATTTTTTCCTCTATGAAAAAGGTCTGCTATAGTCATTTGTTAGTCCTTTGGGGAAAGATTTTCTGCTTTATCTTGTCAAAATATGCATTTTCTTTTTTCTAACATTTGCTTTGTTTGACATTTTATTAAAGTGAGTGAATACCCAGCTGTTGGTGTTCCCACATGTGGTCCAGCAAGTCCGTTTAAAGGACACTTAAGTACTAAGAGTAATGGTAAGTAACACGTGTGCCTTCATCAGAAGGTTGACATGGTTTCTTTTATGTGAATTCATTGATTTTATGATTAAAGTGTTTTTAGAATTAAAACCTTTGCATTAAGCTCAATTGGTGAAGTTTAATAGTACTTACATTTAGTATGCATTACTGAAAATACTTTTGAGGAGCGAGTTTTGCCTTGACTCTACTGCTAGCTAGAAACAGTTAGCAAGATATCCAAATAGATGTAGATGTCACATCTATATTAGCTGGAATATAGATATGGTTACTGCTTTAAAGAATCCTTGAGGTTAAACATACTCCTCTGTAGTTGTTTACACGAGGTAGTATATGTTTCTGTGCCATACTGCCACCTCAGGCACTTTTTTCAAAAGAGCATAGAATGGAGAAATGGGAAGTTTCCATGCTGATGTCTTCATAGTCCAACTGCAGCCACCTGTGTAGATATTTATTGAGTTAATGGCACAGTGGGGAAAAAAGCGAAGGAGACAGGATGATTTCATGTGATAGTAGCTGCTAAAGAAAACTGACTGCCATTGGGCAAAGAAGTTAAGTACACAGTAATTTAATGTTTGTGGCTTTGAATTGCAATTAATAACTGTTTAAAATGTTAGTATTATTGTGCCTGCCTTTATAATGTTTAAATATATTTTAACCTTACAGCTTTCTGCATTGACTCCTCCCAAAGTCTAACTAGCCAGTACCTGATCAGAGATCACATGGTGTTTCATTATAACAAAATCCTTTCAGCCAAAGGTAAAAATATGCATACGTGAATGAACTTTCTACCCCCAGATTTAGCTCATTCTTTCAGAATAGGCTCATATCAAGTGGGAATTAATTGGATTGTAGGAAGTGTAAGTTTTCTTCCTGTTTCGTACTCAGACTAATGTCAGCAAGGAGATATGGCTGCTATTTAATAATGCTTTTGTATTATTGGAGTGGGAAGTTTTGTATGAAAACATTTTCCTTAAGTACTACCAAAGATACTACTTTAATTTGAGGGCACTTTGTGTTGTATTCTCTTAATTCTTTTTTTTGATGAAATAATTAATTATGAAATAATATGCTGAACTGAAAATCATGGAGATAGTCACAATAGCAAGCATACAGAATTTATTTTAATGCAGAACATTCAGTTAAACTCAGACCACCGTGTCTAGAAAAGTTCAAATGTTCATTATCTTTTGTTCATATTGCAATCAATGGCACTGGGTAGTTTGAAAATTGCCCCATGTGTTTGCAAATGAGAAGATCATGTTACTAATGTGTATTATTGAGCACTAAATATATATATTAATTTTTTTCAGACATTTTAGTGTTAGAAGGTACTTATATTTATCAAAAGACAAATATTATGAAATCTGGAACTTAAAACCGTGTTGAACTTGTACGTTTGTATGTTTCTTGATTATGCTGAGATCCTGATCAAAATTTTTTCAGATTTAGAAATACGTGTTTACTCCACCATGAACTGACAATATCCTACTGGCAGTGTTATAATTTAAAACAAACTGTATTGCAGCCAAAGTTATTTTTAAAGGTCATACAAGGAGTACGAAATACTGTGTTTAAAAAGTTAGTATCATGCACAGAGCTAAGAAAAGTCTGTAGATAGTTGTTAATATTGTTTACAGTTCACAGCCTGTTTTCATTCTTCGTGGCATAAACTTGTCTTGGGGATCTCAGTCCTAGAGATACTAATGCTAGGGCTTGGCAGGATGACCTGAGTATTAAAATTAAATGCATAAAACTTTGCAGGATATGAGTTACAAGAGAAATGTTTTTTGAATGCCTCCCAACCCATTGTACACTCTTTTTCTAGGTATTTTCAGTAATAGGGTTTTGGAGGTGGTTCTGCTGATTCTCCTCATCATCCCTTCTTGTCTTAATGTCTGCTTTAAAGAGAGGTGCACTGGGGCTTCGGATTCTGCCAGAGTCCATGCTTACAAATATACTGTCATGTCTCTGCCGTGTAGCATACTCGGTATCCTCAGGTGTGCAGCTAAATGCCATCAGCACAAAGTGTATAGAAACCTTTTGTAAGGAATCTTCATTTAAATGATGATTTTTCCTTCAAATATATATTTTACTTTAACATCTTTATGTTGAAAATTCTCTTGACTGCATTAATATTGATCTAATACTTTAAATACATAGTAACTAGCATATTTTAAAATAGAGAAAAATTACTGTGTTCTAATTAAATGAGTCTGTTCTGTATTGTTTTATTGCAACTTTTTTCTAGCCACCACAAACACTAAGTAAATATTGAATCACTCACATTTATTTTTTTCTTATTTTCAGCAGCTGTAGACTGTTCAGTGCCCAAAAGTAGATTGACCAGCATCAAACGTAAGTACTTGTAATATGTTAATTTTGCAAAAGCTTCTGTAAAACTAACTTAACAAAACAAAAGATCCAGAGGAATAGAAGAGTAACAACAGAATATAGCCCTTAACAAAGCATTCATGTATCTACTTGATTCTTCAGCTTTTCGTATACTGCTCCAGCTATTTGTAAGAATCTGCAGTGAACGTAATGCTAGTGAGATGGACCTAGTGTGTTAATGATTAGCTTTGCTTAGGATCACAATTGATTTTGCTTAGGATTCTTTTCATCCGCACAGTTAATGGACACATAAGGAGAATTTCAGAATTTTCTCTCTCCTTTCTTCTGATAAGATGTGCGCTTGAGCTTTCAAGAGAGCTTACTAGTGCAAGGTCAAGGGGAATTTTGGGAACGTGGGCTCCTGGGGACCGTGA
The DNA here is from genome assembly GCF_000687185.1 of Egretta garzetta. Lineage (NCBI taxonomy): Eukaryota > Metazoa > Chordata > Aves > Pelecaniformes > Ardeidae > Egretta > Egretta garzetta. The sequence goes on along the minus strand of NW_009259691.1, from coordinate 696,044 downwards.
CTGAAACTTCTTGTTCCGTTTCACAGAAAGCAGAGCCAGTTACAGACTCATAGCCCCACAGCCTGGATTAACCTGCAATTACTTTTTCTGGGAGTTGTCTCATTTCTTAACACTGCTTAAAGATACCAGTACTGTAGCCTTACTTCATAGTTTTAGCTGAAGAGCAATACTTTCGAATCATTGATTTATGGAATACTAAATGAAGTGTATTAGTCAAAGGGGATAAATAGCAGCTGCTGGTTAAAATAACAAAGGTAAATTTCTGTTATCTGTCTGTCTGTTTCACCAATGCAGTTAGAGGAAGTTCTTTTTTCTTCAATATTTAGTTACTGGAGATACTGGAAAAAATTAAAGTATTCTTTTAGGATGGAAAGATAAATCTTCTGAGGACAGAATACTTTGTGGTTAGTTTCAAATCCAGTCAAACCAGAGTGATACTGCCTTGTAAAATGATCAGATTAACTAGAACTGATGCTGGAAATCAGTCATCCTTTTGGCAGAAAGACCCAATTTCATTAGACATTTTTTCAATGCTTCTGCATAAGGGGCTGAGACTGAATTAAGCAACAAGCTGCGCCAGAATCAGAGATGCTGTGTGTGGGCTTGCCTTTTCCTGCTTTCAAAAGGTGCTGCACAAGCAGCAACACTATTGCAGGGATATTTAGAGTCTGCAGATTGCAGTAGGAATTTGAGATCACCTGTTCTGCAGAGCCATCTGGAAAGGTTTTCCTTCTCATGCTCCAGCTCTACCAAGATTTCCTTTGAAACAAGCATGAAAATACAGGCTTGGTGTAAGAAGAAAACCTACACCTACGTGTTTGTGTAATAAAACCCTCATGTAGCTTTTCTTTCTGCAGCTGCTAGAATCTTTCTTAGGTTCCCTAATTAACAATTATTCTTCTGTACCTTTTCAGGTCTTGGGTCATTCTCAACACCACCAAAAACGCTCATTTATTTCAGAGTCTTCTGTCTTTACAGATAAAATGCTTCTGAGCTGATAGCTTGTGTGTTTCACACCAGAATGAATTTCCCTGAATAATTAGTTCATTTTGGGAGACAGCAACAGTGCCTTAACCTTAACAGATAATTGTCATGGCACTAGCAGGTGTGCTTTGTAGTGAGGAAATTTCCATTCCAGATAGCAGGGCTTTGTGCAATATGTTTCTCGTTCAGTTCATCTTACTCAGGCCGATGTCTGACTATGTAACTCTGTCCTGGTCACAGACAGAACATTCATTTCCTATACAGGGTGTGATGGAAACATTTCACCTTTGTTGCTGTTTTTGTTTTTACCCATCTGCTTGATAAAATTGGTACACTAAATCCTCACTAAATTGCTCTTTCACCTATTTTCAAATTGGACTGGAAAAAGTTGCTGCTCTGTTTTATCTTGTTAAGACATGTATACAACCAACACAACCCTTGAGAATGTTTCCTGGTCACAAAGGGAAAAAACTTAAAGCTAGAGGAAAAAAAATAAAGCCTTTTATTACAAAAAATAAATCCTCAATTTACCTACCGTTATTCTAGCCTGAGACTCGGGAGAGCTAATTGCTACTTAGTTGAAATTTATTATATTCCCAAAATAGAGCTAGCTCATAAAGTGAAACTCAGCATCATAGCTCAAGGATCAGGATCCTAATCAGTAGCATAGGATTCATTTGGAAGAAATGTTGGTCTGTCTTCTTGGTCTCCCAGAGCTGAGTATCCAGTGTGGTTAGAGCTTTTTATCCTTAGATTTAGCTAAGTTCTAAAATACAGTTTGCTTGATGTTCTGCACTGAGAGGAATTGTGCAATTATAAAGTGACAATTTGCCATTTTTTAAAATCTGTTTAACAAAGCAATAAACAATATTGTATTTTTTCCCTGTAAGTGGCTCCTCAAGACAGTATTATGTTTCTGCCCCAGTTTTCAGGTTTTATTTTGAGAGGTGCTTTATGCTCCCTAATAAAAATGAGAGTGCCAAGAGAAAGAGGGAAAGCAAAGTAATAAAGCAAACTTAGTAAACAGTGTCTTTTTATTAGAATATTCTTCAACGTAGTGTTTTTACTTTGAAATGCTGAAAAATGTTCCTAATTACATTTTCATCTTAAGTTGTCTGCATAAAATGCTACAAACACTTATTTTTCTTGCGGTAGAAGATTCCCTTTTTTTTTTTTTCCACAAGAGAGAGAGAAATGTCTTGACAGCTGATTTCACTGGAATTCAGCACTTGCCCCAGACATAAGGCTAGAATTTATATAGCTTGCTTGCTGGTTCTGTTTACCATTTCAGAAGAGAGTCTTTCTACCCGCTAGAGATGAGAGACACTGGTTTTCCTGTATAGTGATTTCTCTTCAACAGCTGTATGCATTGTCAGTTCTCCTAACGTTTTGGAAGTTCAATTTCTGACATATCTGCCTTCATGGAATCACAGAAACGTTGGTTGTAAGGGACCTTCAGAGGTCATTTAGTCCTCCTTGACCTCCCTGCTCAAGATATGACTTGTGCCAACATTAGATCAGTCAGCCAAGTCTTGGAAACCTCCAGGGATGGAGATTCTGCAACCTAAGTAACCTGTTCCAGTGTTGCAGTATCTATGTAGCTAAAAGATTTTTTCCAGATGTCCAATTCAAACACTGTCAGGATTAGAACTAATTTACTTTAAAGCATTTATCCTGGTAATTCCTGTTTTAAAAGGCAGATTTTGGATGGTGGTATATAAGGGGTTTAGATGCCATAGTTGAAATTGTTGTTTTGTGATGGTCAACAACAAAAGCGTAACAACTGCAATAGGTCCAGGATTTTCATGTATGCGTTTGTGCCAGATGCTTAAGATGATCCTTTCTTAATAAAAATCTTTGAGGATTAATATCTATACTCAGTGGGTGCATGTAACTGATACTATTTTCTGACCTGCTTTCCTCTTATGTTTTGTCACCTGACTGAGATCATTTTATAAACAGATAAGAAACTGCCACACAGGCTGAAATTGATGCAGAATTAGCGAAGGGATAATTCCATGGGACACATCTACTTTCAAATTCTTCGTTGTTGGTCTCACTGCCTTGAAGGTATTTAAGGTTAAGATTACTCAGGTGTGCTTTCTCCAGTATCTGGACTATTCTTGTATACTCTAGATGTTTAGAATGAAATTGAAAATTATTGCAATTTATTTCATACCTAAAATTGGAGTGGTTGGTGTTTTTTCCTACTATTCTATGCATTGTTCATCAAGAACTACAAATTCCTGTACTATAATAGTAGCATAACCAAGTGTTACGTGTTCGGGTGTTAAGCTCAGTGTGAGGTAGCATTTGTAGAGTCTCTGGCAATCCACCAGAGAACAGTTTTTCTTCCTCAGTCTTTTATGAAACAGATTATGTGGAGGTGACAGCCAATAGCTCAGGCAGTAAGAGTATTGAAAATGTACTGAGGAAGAAAGTAAGGAAAAAGGATTTTTAGAATATTTCCAAACCAATTTCTTTTTTCTTATTGGAGATGGGACGCAGTTTGTCCAGGCACAGTTGCAACATCAACATGACTGAATATTGGGGGGGGGGGGGGCTCTATAGTCGAGGGGTTTACAGCTTTATTCTTCCAGTAGTTCTGTGCCTGTCATTGCCTTGACTGAAGCATATTATTACTTTTTTCTTTATGTATTCCTTGTCTTATTACTTACTGCATCCCAAATAAGGTTTCCATTCCCCCTCTATTTCAAAAGAGTTTTGGGGAGGGGGGAAATTTTCAGTTTGAAATGCTAAGATTTATTAATAGCATAGAGTTACAAAACAGAATTCCTGCAGATAGTGTTAAAAAACATCCCCTGAAAATGTGCTTCATGTACTGCTAAAATAGCAGGTGAGTATTTCCCTTTGGGGTTGTTGCCATGAATCAGTCATTAGTGTTTAAGAATTAAACATGATACTGTAGTTGGCATTCTCCCTGGCCAACTGAATGTGTTCTGTCCTTAAAGTGGATTTAGTTTCCACTGTTCTTTTCCTGGTATCTTAGCTGGCAGCAAAGTAGGCAAGCTGCCATGCCACTGGGCTAGCAGTGAGCATGCTCTCGCGTATTAGATCAGCCTTACTGACTTAAAATAGTTGTTAAAATGTGAAACTTCTTGAAATGTGAAACTTCTATGTTCAGAATTAGTCCAAGCATGTTGATTGATACCAGTGGCCATTAGAAGTCTGTGGTTGTGGAATTTGTGCCAGAAAACTTGACAAAAGCTATGCCAAGTAAGACAGCTGCTGCTACACATGCCTGGTTTCTAACAGTACTAACTTTTCAACCCATATGTTTAGAGGTTTTTCCACAGGGCATATTGATAGTACAGCCTGAACCCAGTGATTAGTGTGCTTGGGAATGCAGGTCTCTCTGATACCGAGTAGGGGGGGAGAGAAGGAGAAAAAAAAAATATTCTGAGAAGTTACCCACCAGAAACTTATTTTAGCCTGATGGAACTTGAATACTTGGGGCGGGGCGGGGAGGGTTGAGAGATGGGGAGAGACAACAATTCAGACTGATCAGTAACGTTTTTCTGCTTTTTTGGGGTGGTAGGTTCAAGTAGAAATATCAAGAAATACATATTCGTATATAATTCTGTATTTAAATCTTAATTTTTCATGTGATCACATATTTTACATTATATCTGTTTATTCTTCATGCTATGAAAAGCAGAGATCTATGAAGAGCTGTTTAGCTATTTTGTTGTTGCTGCTGTTTTGCAGGAAGCTTTCACAAAATCTCCCCATCTTTAATTTTTAACTTTTTTATTGAGTCTTGTCCTTACGTATGCATTTCTGAAAATAAAAGTTAGAAGCAACTAATGTAAGTTCTTTAAAGTCAAACACTCAGCTATTTCTAACATGTATGTTTTCAGAGTTCAAGTATATCTTTGGAAAGATGTTCTAGTATATTTGTCAAGTCTGACTTTTCGGAGAGCAGGAAAACCCATCGTGTAAAAGAAATCTTTATGAACCTGTACTTTTAACTAGTAATTTTACTTTCTTTTTGCAGAAGTTATTTACTTTAAAGTTTCTTCTACAGAAAGGTTTTCTTTCTTTTTTTATGAGAGGTAATTCATTTTAGATATATATTCAGTACATCAGAAATACATTTTTCAGAGTTTGTAGTTACAAAAAGACATTAGATCATCTATTCTGACATCATGAGTTAAGCAGACCAAAAATTTAATCCAGTCTTGCTAATATGGAACTCAAAATATGAATATGGTAAATAAAGCACATAAACAAGAAAGACCTGCAGTCTTGGCCTGTAAAGGTCAAGAAGTAGAGAAAACATAATTTCTTTTTGTAGTTGTTTCAGTCGTTAATCATTATTATTGAAAATGCGTCCCTGATTTTTAACTGAATTTACCCAGCTTTACCATCTGCCCACTGTGGAGGTTATTGTTTTGATACCATTTTCCGCTGTTGCTGAGGATCACAAAATAGCTATAGCATACCAGAGAACAGGAATAAAATTACACTTTCCACTTATTCTCAGCATTAGCTCAGTACAATATGTCTAAATTGTCCTTGGGGGATGCCCCAGTGGTACCCTGAGACAAAATCCGCTGTCCAAGCCCACCTAGAAGCCAGATGGGCCTCTCGCTAGGATATACGAATGGAGGTTTACCTGAGCATGCGCAGAAGTTTTCTTCAGCATTGGGGCAGCGTTTCACAATTTCTGTGTAGTAGGCTGCACACACACACAGTGCTGTGTTCTTCACTCAGCTGGCAGAAGTATCTACGAGATGTCTGTCAGATTAGGACCCCGTATAAGGAACAGAGGTGGATGGATTTGGGATAATCCTGTGCTTCTAGCCTCTCCTGAAATTCCTCTGAAGGATTCATGTCTCACTGTTAGGCTTTATTTCCAAGCTTTAGCAATGGCAGAGTTTTGCCATTAGTATCTCTGCCAAGCAGTATCACATTTCTGAAGTACATTCCCTGATACAAACATTACTTTCTATTTGATACAAGCAAGGCTGTAGTATCAAGCCCTTAATAAATCCTTTGTCACCTTTTTAATGGTGATTCCTCCCTTATTTGATCAATCAGTGCTACTGATAATGGCTGTGAAATAGGACTGTAGAATCATCTCTTAGAGTTATGAAAATTGAAATTTCTGTGTTAAGAAATTCAGATTTAGACTTATGAGAAACCTGAACTTCGCACTCAGTGGCAAAATTCAATTTGCATTTGATACAGGTGCTTAAATCATGGTGTATGGGGGATTTGTGTAGAGCTAGGAAGCTGATCGTAAAAATTCCTACAGAAGGAAGAGCTTGCTTGCAGAAGTAATATCACCAACTGATATGCTGAACACTTTAATTATGGTCACTGCAGGCACTTCAAGCTCAGCAGAAATGAGATTGATGTTTGCATTGTTTATTTAAGAGAATTCATAAGGGAAATAATAACCAGAATTGTGTTGCTGCAAAAAAAAAGCTGCTATAAAAACACAATGAAGAAATGCTCAGTGTAGGACAATTCTTTTGAGATACATTGTTCTGCAAGCTGAACTCAATTTAACTTAATGTTTCATTGTCTGCCTTGGGTTATTTACATCAAAAATGAAGTAACTTGAAGGTTAACTGCTTATTGTACTGTGATGCGACATATGATAAATTTAGAGACTGGCAATTCAGAGCAAAGGACAACCACTGGCATTCCAAATGGTACTGTCCATATAAGCGCAGAGCTTTCAAGCTGCTTGGGAGTGTGGTACGTATGATAATTTTGTTTCTTCCAGGTTTATGACATTTGTTTTGTAACTCTGAGCATGAGTCTAGAAATAGTGCTGCAGCCTAGTCTTAAGTAAAAAAAAAAAAAAGAATCAAGCCTACAGAGGGAGGATTCCAACAAGGAAATGAAACAATGTGATCCCTGTTTTGGAGGTGTGGTGTACTCTTTGCAAAAAGGGTATTTGCCTAGGCAAGAGCGTTACTTCTGTGACAGATTGATCAGTGTCTCATAGATAGCTCTTTATGGAGAAGTTTAACTTCTAAAATTCATGGTCTTTCTTGTGCTTCCTCTCATTGACAACAGAATTAAGAGAACAGATTCACGGGGTGGGTGCAATAAGTTATGGAATTTAGTTTCACGGACTCTGAATTTATCTGATATGCAAAAATCATTACTTTGTTTATATTCTGATACACTTTCACTTTACTATAAATCTTTGTGGCTTTGAGCAGTTAATGAGATATAATTAATCTCAAAGTCTCTAGTAAGGCTTTAAAGGGGACTCATGTTATTTGGATCTATAGACTATTTTTTTATTCCTAAACACTTAGTTTTCCCTTTTTAAAGAGATGAAAAAAACCCTGGTGGTTTTCTTTTTTCTTTTATTTGTCTGAAGATACTTATTGCCTTGAACTTTTCCCATATTTTCCCATATCTACAAATGTGATCTATTTCTGAAGCCAATGTACAGTACAAGCTACTTGCAGTGAAATTATTAAGTATCTGTTAACATGCAGTTGATGTTTACTTCCCACTGGTCTGTGACAGTATGCCATGGGCACTCTTGTCAAATTTAGTTTATTAACCTCACTGAAAACTAAAGAAGCTATACCTGTGATTGATTTGAAGCAGAAGGTATCTTCAACAGTGAGCAGCCTTTCCAATTAACAGATAAATCTCACTTTGAAAACTGCATGTTGCTTCCTGAATGGTGGTCTCATTCTTTCTGCATTTAATATATTCATAGCTGCAGGAAAAAGTGGTTATGTATGGCAGTCATAAGTGTCTTCAGCTGTAATATTGTACTTAGGGCCTCAAAGGTTCAGGCCGTTTGTTTGCTAACGTTTTCTGTCTGGCTAAAGCCAAATGGAAAGACTGGATACTCCAGTCCCTGCCTGGGACATGAGAAGTGAGGGGAGGTCGGCAGCGTGCATGGTTTTGTGTCTGCACCCGTACCCTTGCCTGTGTTACTCGCTGACTGCCTCAGGGCTAGCTTACATCTAGCTGCCTGTTTACATCTACGTTAACTCTTTTCAAGAAGAATTTCTTTATCTCTCGCTTTGCTGGTTTCACAGTTCCTAGCTTTTACAGCCGCTCTAGCCTGAAAATTCCCTAATTTGGCAACAAGATGGGTACACTGCTGGGCTTTTCTGCCATTCTGTTTTGCATATGTCTGCTCTGCCTTTCAGTACGCGTGAGTGACTTTATAGCTTTTGGAATGCATTTAGTGGATTAGCTGAGCTAAGCTCACTATGAGACTGGTGTGAGGCAAAGACTACATTTCCCGTGCAGGTGACAGTAGTCCCAATGGGTCATTCTGACATTCAAAGATAGCCTTAGCTGGCAAACTTACTGTTTGTTCTTTCTTTCTTTACTCACGGGCACAAGCCGTGCTTTGGCTGAGAAGAGTCGTAGCACAGAGTCCTGGGGGAGGTTTGTAGTAGTTGACTTTTATAGTTTTGAACGCCAGTAGTAAAGGCAGAGATTGTCCATGTACGTTAAATCTCAGATGTTATCCTGTAAAGAGCAGAATAAGGACAACACGAGAACTCAACTTTGCAATAATATTCACACTGCTTTGCACTTGCCCAGGAACTCCCGTTAACCCATGGTGTGAAGGTAAAACATGCAGTAGAGTGATTAAGCCTGCCTTGGCTTAGAGAAACCCACTTTCTACCTAAGCACTTGAGTCAGGAAATTTCTGTTTCAGGCATCTACTTGCACATGTAAAATGAGACAACCATACTTCTGTATGATTTGCATTTTTGCTTTGTAGAGCTGTCATTCATTCATTGTGTCTCTAGATATTTGTTCAACACTCATTTCAGCCATAACCATCTTACCTGAGCAGTAGGCGAGACCTGAGATTTTAGAGCTTCCATGCATGCGCACACACAGACACGCTCTGTTGGCCCAGCATGAGTAATAATTTATCTCAAACATATAAAACTGTTGACCTGTGGCTAATTTTTGAGTGCTCATCTGTAACTTGTAAGACAAACACAACTAGAAAAAATAGTAATTTAGAATAGCCACATAATAGTAATAATTTAGTATAGTTTTATTGAGTTTTAATTATTTAATGGTACAATATATTTTTTCCTTCAGTTACAAGGCATATTTTTAATATGGAGTTGTAGAATTTAGCATATCTTAACTTCAGCTAATGTTTTTCCAGTAATAAAAGCATCTTCATATTGTAAGTACTCTAATGGAATATGCTGAATAAATCAGCAGCCATAAAATAAATTACTTCGTATTTTACATATCAATTGTAAGAATTGAAAGAAAAAGAAAGAGGGATTTCCCTGAGGAATGAGAGCAAGCAATTTGCATCTGAAAGAATCATTGTACTTTAAAAGGGGACTAAAATGTTTAATAAAATGAATACGCGTACTTAAATAATTCCTAGAGATTAACATGTCTGTAGGGTTAATGTATACACAGATGAATGTATTTTAAAGGTTGATTAAATGTCCTCAGATTGCTGTAGTTCTCAGCTGTCTAGAAGAATGTACCAGACCAATCCACGAAGTTATTTACATTTCCATGTGTTAAGTATAGTGGGGTGTGTGTGAAGATTGGGGTCTACCAGAGTATGATATAAATACATTATGAAACCAAAGAAGAAATCCACAAAGGCCTTTCTGTCTGTGTGCCCGTATCAAACAAGCCATCCATACACTTGGGTCTGTGTTAAATGAATGAGAAATGTAGTCAAGAGTTAGAATAAGTTTTCATTGTGTATACAGACTTCAAAAGTGTGCTTGCTTATGCAAACCCTCTTCTTTCCCATTTGGAGATGAAATTCTTAATGTTTTTCGTGAGCCTCATTGGGATTTTTTAACTTTGTGAACTTCATCCATGGCACCTAGGTGCTGCCATTATACAAAAAATTTGGACTGTATTATGCAAGATATCAGATGTAGGTGACTGAGCAAGCTGAAACACAGAAAATTTACCCATCTTTTGGGCTCCTCTCTTTATCTGATGGCCTAGATACCTAACTCATCTTCTGTGCTGCATGGACACTCTGAACAAGGTCTTGGACTGCAGACCAATGTAGACTGATAACAATTTCCCCTCCTGATCTGACAGTGGCCCTTTCACAGTGTGTGCCTTCATTTTTTGTGTTCTGGACATGAACATGCTTGTTTTGCCATGGGTTTCTGTGCTTGGGAGACTACTCGCTGTTTTTCCATGGTGCAGGCATGGATTTTTTACATGTCAAATTTACTAACAGTAAACACGGTTTATTTAGCAATACTGATCTTGGAATTCCTGCGTGGTGGTGTATTAGTTGTGAGATGAGAATACTTCAGGGAGGCTAAGGTACAGCTTCAGCTACCAGCATACTCTTAAATTTTTTTTTTTTTTCCTACAAATAGAGGGTTTTTTTTATAATCGCTGTGTGTTCGAAGTGGAACATATCTCAATAGTCTGACTTTGCTGGGCAATTAGAAACCCTTATGACCTTTTCCAATCACTTAGGACAAAAAAAAGGATACTATTTCAGTCTGGATCTGACAAACTCTGTCTCTTTCCTAAGTTGCTGACCAGCAAAGAAGAGAAAAACTGAAAAAGAAGATAGCCAGGTGTGAAGAGGAAATGAGTGTGGGTAAAACTGCCTCCCGATCCAGCTCAAGAGAGAGTAGAAGGCTGCTGCCATCCTCTTTTGGAAAGGTAGATATTTTAATTTTGTTTAGTAGATCTCATAGTCTTCTCGCCCCTCATAATAACAGCTGATCGCTGCTGTGCAGCAGCTCCAGAGGGAGGGCTGGCATATTTCAAGCAGCAGATAATAGGCAAGGGTCTTCCTGGCATGTGCCCAACACCAAAGGCCTGTCCCCGGCCTTCTGACAAAGATGGCAGGTATCTGGATGAAGAATGCTTGTGGTATATTCCAGCTCTAGTTACCTTGGAATTCTCTCGCTTTCATGTCAGCTGAAATTCCCATGTCCTCTCTGTCATTCCAGAGCTTTCTACCATTTCCTAAGGCAGAACTCTAGTTACCACTAACGTTCCTAGCAGAAGAATTGAGAACCTTTTTTTTTTTTTTCCTGTTTATAAAGTCCTACTTTGGAAATACATTTCATATTGAACAGTATACTACATGCTCAACTTACAGTTATTGAAAGTGAAAATAGTACTTAAGCCATCAAATAAGTGCTTTTCTGTTTATATACATAGGTTCACTTATTTTGGCTGGCATTTCAACCAGATGCGTGGTGTATATTTCCAAATAATAAATAAATAGCCCAATAAATTACATTCTCTTGTTCATTACTGTAAAGGAGCAATTGCAACTTCAAACAGAATGGTGTTTTAACTCTGTTGATTTTAGCAGCAAATGCTTCATATGTTGTTTAAATAGCCATAGAGCTGGAGAACATTTCCAAATAGCACAGAAAACGCATCATTAGATTCTTTCTGTGTGACTGGTTTTTGCAGCAGGCAGTCTGAGTGTGACCTTATTGCAGTGCAGAGAAATAATGCTTTGCGGTTCAGTACATGGCTCTTAGTTATGGGTGGAAGCGCAGGCATGCATAAGAAAAGGGAGGAAATGTCATATTTAAAATCCAAATTTTATTTTTTATTAACTCCATTTTTGTCCTTCCATGTTATTTTCTGCAAAGTGAGGGCAGGAGAAGTTTCTTAAGTTTTTTCATCACAAACCCAAGTAAAGTGTGCTTTAAATGTGTCTCTAATTACTAATGAAATTCTCAGTTTTGTATTGAAAGGATGCACTTGTGGTCTTTAATACAGCGTTATAACAGACTGTTGCTTTTTTCCTTTTGTTTTAATCTATTGCAAAACAAGGTCTTTCTAAAAGAATATCTCTCCCAGTTCTTCTAATTACTTACAGGTGCCTTCCCACCATTTGTCTTGAAAGTGTAGTCTGTATCATGCCAACAGAAACCACTGTTTTCCTGATGTTCGCTAGCCTCAGGGTATAATTCAACAAACTGTCTGAGTCTGAATTATCAACTGAAAAGTATCAAACTGAAAATTATCAACTGGTTATGAACTGAAAAGTATATTTTAGAAAGTGATGTTGGGTTACTTCCCAAATTAATGTTTAACCATGCATAAAAAGTAATTTTTTGATATAATGCTTCTTTTGCCTCTGGGTTTTGGGGTTTTTTAACTTTACAAATGCAAACAGTAATCTTCAGTAAAATATTATTTGGCGCTTTGTTAATCAAACCAGTGATTGCTGGACTTACAAAATATGTTTCACTGTAGTATAAACAAGAGCACCGGTGAGTCAGTAAGAAGTGAAAATCTGTAAGTGAGCCTTCTGGTAGAAGGGTAGGCAGTAGAAGTAATTGAGCTGTCATATTTTTGTGCTAAACATGAAGCACTATTTAAACTTTACTTCATTTGCCAAAATACACATTGATTTCCTATGCTTGTTTATACACCAAGGGAGGATTCTTCTACTTCAATGATTAGATGTCCTCTAATGCATTGTGAGGTTAAGTTAGCCATTCTAATTGTATTTCTGTAACGATAAGGATATATCATTAGGTAATAGTTGAAAAACAAATTCTAAGGTTGTCTATTAAAGCATATAATAATGTAGAGGATTGTTGCCACACAGTAATCATATTATTGCTGCCACTATTGCCCACAGGAAAAAGCTGATTATACATCCTCTATGTGTGGAACTGCTCCAAAAATTGTTATATTGAATTAGGATATTCCTGGGTTGGGATGAGATTCAGCACAAATTTGAAGCAGTCAGTCAACCTTGGAATACTCCAGGTTTCCAGGGAGGTAACGACAAGAGTAGAATGTGGTCCTGTGCTTAATAAGCATCTTACAACATTACAGGAGGAATGTAAGAAAAAGAGGCAAGTAGAAGCCTCCTGGCTTTGCCACTGTTATGTTTAAGTGTAAGAATATAGAAGTTAAAGAAATTACTTTCATAATGCATAATTTCTTGCCTAATAAAATGTGGCTCTGGTAAAATGTATGTCAATTGCAGAGTTACATACATATATATATGTGTATAAAAATATAATAAGCCTTGTAACTCTGGCAAGGTCAGTGTCTGACTAGGTTATAGACTAAATACATGCTAACCGGCTTTGATGTATGCACCTGACTTTCTGTTTTCAAAAGGCTTCATTAATTAGCATTCACTTTTTATGCCTTCTGGTGGGTCTGGTGCCTTGATTTCATCATTTTCATTTTCCACATAGCTGCATTTATTATTATTTAATGCTGCAGCAGAGCACAGAAACTGTTTTCAGTTGAGAATGTGCTTTGTGCACGGTAAAACCAAAAAGAAGTAAAACCAATTCCTCTAACTTATATAATACATGTTATACATTTCTTAGAACCTCTCTGATTTAGTGAGTATATTTTATTATACAGTGAGCCAACTATGAAACTGAACAGTTATAATGTGTCTTGAACCTGACTGGCCTGCTCTTTGACTGTTTGTACAAGGGTTTAAGTGCACAAAAGCAGTTAATTCTTTAGCTGTTATATCTAGTTATAAATGTAAAGTTACTGTGATGTGAGAATCTGCTATGATATGTAATGAACTGAGAAAGTTTTTTCTGTTATGGTTACCTAGATTTCATTATTGACTTTTTGAAATAATCAGTTATTTTAATTGAAAGAGAGTACTTTGATCACAGAGATAAAAATATTCCATCTAGAGCCATAGGTTAAGGTGCGATAGACATTTATGGTGTATTATGCATTTCTCTACTTTTAGCAGAAGACCTAAGTGAGAAGCTAAGGGGTAGGTTCATTTTCAAATAGCACAACAGAGCGATCTTCGGATGAGATCGCTAGCAGCTAAGTTACTTCAAGGACAGTAGTTTATCTCTCACAGTCAAGCAGAGGGGCAGGGAAAGTGTAAGATGTCCTGGGGACAGCTGAGCTCCTCTTCTGCTCCTCTCTTTCTATGTAATGTAATAATGATGGTAGACACCGTGTGTGAAAGTTAATCAAAATAGGGTGATAAACAGATGCAGATGCTGAAAGGGCTGCCAACTTCGTGTCTGTGTGCCTTTGTGAATATGTAAGTTTTGAGCAAGTATTTAGAGACTTATTTAGACTGAAAAGCTTGAGGATGGATAAGCAGCACATTTGTGGGTATCCACTCATTTATGTCAGCAAATTACTTATATATACTCCTTCTTTAATGAATTACTCTGTTTTCTCACAGTAGAAAAGGCTGTTTGACGTGGTCTGGAAAATACCCTGACATCTATGCATAGAATGCCACTACCATGTAGTCTTTCCCACTGCTGCCAGGGATGGAAGGCTAGATCCTAGTGAAATCCCCATATTCTTAATTTTTATTTTTCTGTACAAAGCTGATTGGGCTTTTTAAACATTCATCTGAGTGACTCAGTGGGTCAAACTGCATGAAGCTCAACATGACTTATCTCTGAAGCAAAAAAACCTGAATTGAGCTGGCCATGAGTAAATTCTCCAATTTGAGCAAGACTTGGTATTTCACATCCCATGTTCAGATAATCCTATTAATAGGCATTTCTGGCTGCTAACGAAATTTTTTAAAGTAATTAATCCATGCCAAAAGTCAGTTGGAGGAAAGCTGCTCGAAAGGAGGGTAATTTTCTCTTTTAACTATTTAAAGTATGGTTGCCATTGCCTTGACATTTCAAGTTCCCTTTCAGCCTGTTTTCTGAGACTTTTTTGATTTCTTAAGAATGACAGTTATGACCATCTCCTTGCACATATGAAATATAGATTAGGAAACACCATTAACTCCAACTTCTAATCCCTCTTGTTAATTTTGTATGCAGCACACATGCATGGCTATGTGAATTGCCTACTCAAATGCTTTATATTTAAAGATTTATTATACTGTTATATTAACAGTCTGAAGATGTATTGTGCTTGAATTAGTTCTGTCAGAATGAGAGATGTAAGTGACTAAAGAAAGCGGAAGAACCTTCTGAGCATCAAAGAAAGATGTTTTCATCAGGAATGTTCAGTACAGATTTCCTTTCAGGCTTCAAAGTGACAATCACCTCTCATGCTGGTTGTTTGAATTAATACATTTCCAAATGCACATTCAGTAATACCCCTTATTAATAACATCACAGTATTTGATGAAAGTAGGAACATACCACATTATACAATTGAATACCACACACACACACAGACAAAAAAAAAAAAAAAGGAAAGAATGTAAGAGGAACATAGTTTTGAATACAAAAAATTGTTACTATTGAAACCAGTATGCAAACTGATTCTATTCATACAGGTCTTATTTGTTCACATATTTGTGTGAATTTTCTCTCTTGCCTTTCTCAGTTCTTAACTAATTATCAAAGCCTGTAATGAAATGAGCAGATGACGTGTGAGGGGGTTATGAGGGCAGCAACTGTAAAGGCAGCTTGTTGCTTACTACAGGAGACCTTTGCTCTGTCCATGCAGCAGAGAGCAGGCGCTCAGCCCACTTACAGCGCTATTAAAGTGGCTTATAAATGGAGCTGTCTCAAGTTAAAAGAATGAGACACTCATTTATTACAAAATTGCAGCTTCTGTATCTTGACAGTGCGGTTCATGAAGTGTGTCTCTGATCTCATTTTATGATGGTAGGAGAATTGTTCTATCGGAAGACCCTTTCATACAAGAACAAGTTAATTTTGAGACTTAAATTCATCTTGGCGTAACTTCATTGACCCCAGTGAGAGATACCTTTGGACCCTTGATGTTGAAAATAGATTTAGCAAGCTTTCTTTTCAAAGCTTGGTTTTTACAAGGCAGCTGATACCTCAGTGGCTTTTGAGTTGAGAAATTAAACTTCTTTTAGAAAGTAAAAGTAACTTAGAGAGAAATCTGGATTCTTTTTCTGTGTTACTTCTCTTGCCCATCAGATGACAGTGGGATGCTTTGATCTGGTTTTACCGAACTTTCTCTTCCTCAGAGTCAGTGAAGATTCAGGGGTCCTCTCTATACAAGCTTGCTGCAAGTAATTTTCCATTTACCCCTGTTTGTGACTACCAAAGTTGAAGCATAAATATGTAATCTATGAGACCTTTTTAAGGGGGTTGTTGTTGCTGAAATGTATTACTGAGTAAATTTGTATCTTCCAAAACAAACTACACTTGGTGGAATCAATAGAATAGGAACATATATTGGTAAGCAAGATGGGTGTCAAGATTCTAGACTCCAAGTGACATTAATTATAGTTCTTGATAGTGCTAATGTCTAAAGCTATGCTAGTTCCATGGAATAATTATTTTTTTAATTGTATCTGAAGAATAGAGCTAAATATATTTCAATCAGTGAGGGTTTGTCATCTTTTTTTTCCCAGCTAAACATCTGGTGTTTTTATAGATACAGATTAGAGAAGAAAATTAACATACTTGCTTAGAGTTAATTTGCTGATACCAACACAGGTGTACAAATAATTTTGTGAAAGCTTGGTGACAAATTGCAGATAAATAGCATTTTCTGACACTCTCTAAAATCTTCTTGAAGTCACCAACATAGTTCTTTATTCCTGATATTGTTTCTTTGTGTATCCAAAGGCTGAACTGCCTACCTGTTTGGGCAGTAAAGGTTTACCCCAGGATAAGGGCTTCAGAAGACATTCTTCTTTCTCATTACTTGAATGAATACATCTCAAGACTGACACAAATACGGCTTGGGTTTGCAGTTCCATCTAGTCACTACCTTAGGTACTCGGTCTGTTCTACTTACGATACGTTTGAGGAGGAGGAGAAGAAGAGAACTGCCCTAGGCTTCCTCATAAATAAGGACTGTTTAAATTTACGGATATTGCCACATTTCCCCTGTACCTTTGTCTTGTTTTAGGATCAGCTCAACCGCTTCCAAGGAGCGGAACATATGGATTTCATCAGGTGTAGTTGTGTAATTGGCTAATATCACTTAATATCTTCTTTTTATTATTATTTTGTAAATTGCAGGGCACCAGTCATCATATGTTCACAAATGCTTCTACAATCTGATTTATATTGCAGCTCCATGAACTGTTTTAATCACTGAGAGTAAAAAGTATTCAAGAAAAATTTAGCTGTTTATAATACATACTGAAGGGTATGGAATTAGCTTTTCAAAACATCTATATAGGTGGATTCTGAAACTTTCCAGTCTTATCTGTTTTCTATAGTGCTGAGCTACCACTGCAAGTACTTTATATGCAAACAGTCACACTGCTAAGCCTTATTATACTGCTTGCTAACACAGACATTTGTTTGGTATTGTTACTGCATGTTATCAGTTCAGCATTTAATTATGCTGTAGTAGTAAAATAAAGTTGGCTCACATGAGACACCATCAAGAAGGGCTTATTTGGGCTCAGCTAACTAAAAAAAAAATAGCTCTTTGCATTAGGCATCAGCAACTATGGACGTTTTGGGCTACTGGTATGGCATAGATAGGTCTTACTGATGTGGGAGAAAATTGTTGTGTGGAATTGTTGTGAAGGAAATATATGGTATGACAGCAGTGTGATGTGTGACTTAATTTTGATGGCAAACTATCTGCATTTTTTAATATTCCTCTAAATAGCATTTACTACATGCCACAAAATGTATATTCATAATCTTGAGTTTTAATTTAAAATATTAAGTGGCTCTGAAAGGGAAAAAATGGAACCGTGTAGGTTCAAAGCAGTAACAGCAGCAGTTTATGAGAAAATGCAGCATTTATACGAGTGAGAGTTATCGCTTAGAACTTTTAAGAACACCTTTTCTAGGATTTGAATGATAGAATAGAAAATCTGTGTATACTTACAAGCTATACTATGAATTACATAGGTTAATATTCTATACTATATATTACTAGTAAACTAGTAATATATCACTATCCTATACCATACATTAGTAGGTTACAATGTCATGAATTTTCAACAAATCTATAAGGATTTCCAAGTTCGGCTGTTCAGTTTTTTCCCCCTCCCTACCTCCCCCAGTAGGAAACTTCAAAAGTCTCACAACAAGTATTGATTATCTTGCAAAATTCCTATAGGTACTTTCTTTTACAGTTGATTCTGCTGCTTTTGTTGGCTTTCAGTCCATTGTCACTTACTGGTGGGGAAAATCACACATCCAACCTTCAATCTACACCTGAATTATCTGATTATTTTCAAAAAGCAAAGCGTTCTTGAGGATTTTCTCCAGGTTTATATTGTGCTCAGGCAATGAAGCACTGCTGGCAATCCACTGAATCCATGCTTCAGTGTTAGTGTCTCAAAATTGTTTCCACATGGATTAATTGTAAGATCAGGATGGGCTGCTGAGTGGATCTGTGAATCTTCTCAACTGGCAGTTAGGGCTGTAGGTCATAAATAGATGCATATCACAGCATATGTTTAAGTCATATCATACTGGATCCACTCTCTCAGGCTTTCTATAGGGGCGCTATTCCTTCAGTGACTTCAGTGATGTAATGCTTCTACTTAATAGTTTTTACTTGTTTGATAGAAGCATAATAGAGATGAATGGAACACCTATGGAAATCAACTTCCCTTTCTCCCTTTTTTTCACTGCAGAGCTTTATGGCCTGTATAGGTCTTTCCTTATCTTCCTTTTCTTTGTGCAGATGGTGGAGGTACATCAATCTCTGTGGTAGCCTGTTTGAACCTAAACTTCAGGTTTGTTAAAAATGTGGTCCTTAATTGGCCTTAGAAATTGAATTTTCTTCTTGGGAAACACCTCTACTTGTACACATTCTCTTAAGTCCTACGGCACTTAGTTGCTGTCGATGTGGAGCTATATGAACTGTCTGAGCATAAGGAAAGTGAAATAATTATTTTTAAAAGTCTGGCTAGTTAGTTAAAACTGAATTAATTTGGGTTTGTTAGCTGTCGGTTTTGAATTGGGTTTTCTTGGATGTCGTTTTATTTTAGCTGGTATTTTGCCTTGTATTATGCTGATTGCACAGTATGGCAATGAGATTTTCCAGAATAACACCGTCCTCGGCTTGTCCAGGACTGAGGTGCAAGCACTGTCTCTGGGAGTTGTACTGCTAGGTACTCTGAGCACACACACTGTGGGTCATCTCTTCTCCATCGCACAGTTGTGTGTAACGGAACTTGAATTGCAGAAATAGTTATACATGTGGATGAAATAAGTTAGTTTATACAGAATTTTGTTTGCATTCAGTGAACGGTGCCCCTTACAGAATGTACATCTTACAAAGATAGCCAGCGTATGATATGCTTTGAAGCTAAGAGAATTTGGAGAGAGAGGCAAGAACTCCACACGTAAAGAGAATATGTACTATGAACTCATCAGCAGGATAATTATGATAATGTTTACCTTACCTTGCCCAGGTCGTATGACCAAAGCATACCCAGGTAAAATAATTTGCCTCAATACACTGATTCCTTGACTTTCAAAAATGCTTTGAGCCTTTGGACTAAAATGATTGAAACTCTTGGTTTGATGTAGCCATCAATATTCTGTAACAAAACACCGTTGTTTTGCTACTGAAGCAAACCATTTTCTTATTACGCTCTTATTTCTATTGACTAAGTTTTAAAATTTGTTAGCACTGAGGCTGTTCTGAAACCAGTTTGATTTTACAAAAATGGGAAATTTTTACATAGAAAATACCTCCCAGTTGGTAACAATAATAGCTGGGAGTACCAGCTGGAGCAAAGCTAGTAACTTGCAAAGCAATCAAATCTTGGTTTAATTTTTTTCTAGAGTTTCTTGGAAGCAGAAGACAAAAACGGTCTTTTCCCCTCTGCTCGACAGGCACAGTACCTATCAAGAGCACTGTCTCCTTACGGCGAGCATGGCTTGGTTCGCTCCAGTCCAGTAAAATGCACCAGAAAAGATTCTCGGAATACATCTAACACATCTAACTCGAACTCAAGCGTCAGTACATCAAGCACACCAAGAAAACGCTCTGGACTTTCATGCAGTTGCTCCACTGATAGTTTTGTGAGCGTTAGTCGTTCCCAGAGGTGTCAAGGAAGCAACTCCAAAGTGTGCAGTGGGGATCTTCTAGACAGGCACTCTGAATTCTTTACTGATAGCCAAAAACCTTTTACTCCACGCACGTTAATATCAGATGCTAAGTCTTTCCTGTCAGAGTACAGGTATTACACTCCTGCTCGAAGGAAGAGGAAAAATCACTGCAAGCAGCACGTGGAAGCCCAAACGCAGACTGATGTGATCAGGTACAGAGACTAAAACTTCATTTTGAAACTGTGCAGTTTAGATGTGATCATAACAGTATCTTCATAAAAGCAACGTGTCTTGCTCTCATTTACATTTGTATAAAACCAGAATAATTATTCTGAAATTATTCTAGATATGCCTTAGCAAATGCTAGAGCAGAATGTGATTTTCCTTTTTTCACATATTTTGTTGTATCCTCTCTGGAGGAAATGGTTTCATCTACATGGGTTGGATACAAAGTGCCATTA
Organism: Egretta garzetta; assembly: GCF_000687185.1. Classification (NCBI taxonomy): domain Eukaryota; kingdom Metazoa; phylum Chordata; class Aves; order Pelecaniformes; family Ardeidae; genus Egretta; species Egretta garzetta. Next base: position 675,688 of record NW_009259691.1, on the reverse strand, counting down.
AATCAAAACTGTGGGATCTCACATCTCCTGGGGATAGTTGTTCCCTCTCTCTTTTCTTTGCTCTCTGGTGTATCGTTGTGCTTTCTGTCTCCTGAAGAATTAACCATTATGTGCATGCAAGTAGTTCCCCACTGCTGCCTCTGTAGTCTTATACTTTCCAATTAATGGATCATGCAAAGATCCTTTTTTTTAACTCTTGAATGCAGCTCTTCATTGTCTTTCTATCATTTAATTCAAATTCCTTCAGATGTATCCTATATGAAGTATTTTATACAAAATTAATGTCCTTCTCTTGCATTGAACTCCTTCTTAGCAAATTAAACAGTTTTGATTTAGTTTTGGTTGTTGCTGATACTACCTCATAAAGAGAAATCTTTTCTCTTTTGCATCCTCAGTGCCTGCATGTCTAACTCTGGTTTTGTCCTAGACAAAGTAGAAATTTCTGAAGGCTGGAATTATGATAGCTTCGGCTCCATATTGCAACTATTGATTGTCTGGCTGTGAGTTATGTATTTTCCTGGTGCTCTTTTAATGTATAGGATCATCTCCATTCTCAATTCCAAACAATTGTTTTGGATAATTTCGTTATCCCCTGTAAATATGCAGCCAAGTACTGGATTTGGATTACCTGGGTAAGGCTATTGTCATCCTTCAAAATGAACCATAATTTAGTTTTCTTTTGTGAATGGAAGTCTGGCAGAAATTTTTTGAACTGTCCGAGACGTTTTAGTACTAGGTCCCGTTCAGGTTGATGGGAAATTTCCACAGAGGCACTGGTATTCTCATCCTGCAGATTTTGAAAGTAGCTTTCTTGGACATCTAACACATCTCTAAATTTTGTAGCTTTCCATCCATAGACAAAGCATCTGAGAGGAAAGTTATGACTGAACAGCAGAAGCTCACATTGAAGGTAATACATCTGTCCGTCATCTGGGTACTCTTACCACACCTTTCACCATCATTTTGGAGTATATACTTCATCTCTGCCACAGCAGTATGCAGCTGATTTAAGTTCCATTTTATTTATTGTCATGAGATGAATTAGTTCTGCAGAGGAGAGGGAGTTTCGGAAGAATGAGTGGAAACTAAGAAAAAGTATTGAGGCATGTGAAGACATCTTAGGATATTACAAATTTATTTTTTTTTTCTCAACAGTTTTTAGAAGTGCACTATCACTTAAGTATCTGTTAAGGACATAGATAAATGGGACATTATTTTTCAGCAGAAGAAGGTACCTCTCTTTCAAGGTGGTTTTTTTTCTTAATTTTTACATTGGATAACGTATTCCAAAAAGCCTTCAATAGAAAGATTGGAAGCAAGAAGTCCCTTCCTCTGAGGAAGCACCCAAAACAGTGGGTGGTGAAGTTTTCCTTGATACTGTTTGCTTCCTGTCTTGCTGAATGTATCTGAAATGCTTTAATGAAAAATCACACCATTTCAAATTCTACCAGCTCCTATTATTTTTTGTTGTAGTCACAGAAATGTTTGCATCCATCATTTTGTTTTGAATTGTTAAGTGTTTGTGACAGTTGAACTTAATTTTTTGGTTATGTGGTCTTTCAGAAATTGCCTTGGTGTGTGTTGGTTTAAGATTATTGAATTTTAAAGATGAAATGGAATACCTGCATCTTTGGGAGGCAGAAGGAAACAGGCAAAAGCCCTGAAATATTTCTTGACTCTTCAAATCTGAAGGTTTTTTGTCTTAATTTGTACTAATATTTGGATGAAAGAGTTTGATCAAAAGTTAGGTTCTTACTTTGTGCTTTACCTTGTAGCCACTATCCAGACAAGTCCTTAAACAAACAGCCCGCTCAAACATAAGAGAAGTACTTGAATAACTGTGGACTTTCTTCCTGCATAAAGGCTACAGGGTCAGACTCTTCATGTCTGTAGCTTAATAAGCCAAATAATTATGCTTTATTCATTGGAGGAGAGGGGTGAGAAAGAACATGTATTTATAGCTTTACTGAAAATAGAAGAGAGACCACCTGAATTGATCTGCATCTGCAGCTCACCTCATTAAGAAAAAGTTAAATGATTATTCAGAAGGCTTCACTCCAGTTCCATGATGAACTTCTGATTTCATTTCAAAACTGTCATATCTGACTTTGTCTTTGGCTGTTTTAAAAGTGACAACAGTAAGTCATTTAGCTTTACAGTGGCCCTTTCCGAGTATTATCATTTTAAATGCAGGTAGTCAGCAACCTTACTTTCCATCAGTTTTGTGCAGGCAGCTCAATAGGTGGGATTTAGAGTGCCGGTTCCTGGTTTTGCATGCCAAATGTTACTCCCATTGGTATGGCCCCCCTCTGGCTTTTAGAGAATCCATCTTTGACGTCTTGTCAGGAAAATATGTCCCACATCTCCTGTTGCCCCTGACTAAAATTTTAGATGTCAAAGCTGATGACCTTTTGCTGCCGTATGTCTCAGTTTACCCAAAGTTTCTCAGAAAAGACATAAAATTGTAGGGCTGCTTAATCACAGACAGTTATTGGGTTCATTTTAATGGTAAAATTCGTTGTGTATTTGCACTGATAATAAAGATTTTGTCTCTGTGTTGTAGGCTGAAGATAGAATATGCATTGTGGATGAGCCTGAGAGAGGAACAGCTGCTTTTCCCTACTCCTTCCTAAGGTGCCTGATTTACAACAGGAAGGAATATTTGAAGCATTCCTTCTTGCTTTCTATACAGCCGCTTTAGGCCATAAGCCTTCGCTACTGTTTCCCTTTATAAGTCTCTTTTAGTTGGGTTTTTTTAGATCAGTTGCCTTTCCCAACTGCAAAATTAATGATTTTCTTATGATAAAGTTCCACTGGGAAGCAAATTAAGAGAGAGAGCTCTGAAATATATGAGTATTTTTGTCAGGAGTGAGAGTGATGACATGTTAATAGAGCAGTTAGTTCTGTGCATCTGAGCATACATCTGAGTTTACAGACCATATGTTTCTTGTATAGTACTGCAGGTAAATACTGGATTGGTATTTCCTTTCAGGAAAAAAGGTCTCCAGCCAGCCAGCCTTTTGAATCTATGATCTGCAAGAATTGCAGAGCAGAGGCATTTCCCACATCTTTTTCTGAAAATGTAACACTTGAAATTCAGAATATTGTCTACAATACAAGAACAGTGTTGGAAATCAGGCCAGAACCCAAGGTTCCCCCAGATAATTCTCCTCATTGCTGACCTGAATCATGCATGATTTGCTGATTTGCTCCTGGCCTTTTCATACAAAGGCATTTTCAACTGAGATAAAAATTGAACTCTGCATAAAAAAAGCACTTTTATGGATAGTGGAGGTCTGTATAGCACCTGAAGTAACACTGAGGTCTTTAGAGGTATTAGAGCACTGCATCTAGTGAGGTGTTTATTTACAATACTCTTGAACCATAGTCTTTCAGGCTTCAGTGTAAGCTGTGGATTTTGCCACTGGAGCAGGGTTTGGGGGTGTTCTGATGTTTGGGTTTTTTTCCAAGAGGAAGTGGGATAATGACACAGCATGGCTCCAGAAGAAAGTGAGATGCAAGGTAGTATAAAGGGGTTTTAGAATGTTGCTCTTTTTCTTACCCTCTGTTTTTCTGATTAGCGAGACATCGTTGTATTCTCAGCAGCCTTCAGCAAGGAGGACCGTCGAGGCTGAGTAAGTGTGCTTAAACCATTTATCTGCTAGTTTGCAACACTAAACTAGAAACTCTTCCTCAAACCCGGTGAACTTGAAACAGTAAATGAGGACTCAGAATAAACTGTTGTTCACTATTTACAGTAGAATTGACATGATTATGAATTGTTATATAATGCTTTAAAATTTTCATGTGAATCTAAAAATGAAGAAAATGTTTTAAAACTTCAGAAGAAAGACAGACTTCTCTTATTGTCCAGTGGCTATACAAATGTTTTCAGTTCTTTTTTGGTCTGTAATTTCTGAAGCAAACATTGGCAAAATAAAATATCAAGTTGAAGGGCATTCTTGCCACATTTCTGCTCTGAAATTTGATGAGACTTGTAAGAGGTTTGAGTTATATTCAGAAACACTGCCAATGCTTTATCATTTAAGTAATTTGATGCTTTGTGCTTTAGGACAGGCTTGTTCTTCCCTAACTTTAAGGATGTAATGTTAGGTATCAAAGATCAGCTATAGATATCTTTTTTCTTTTTTTTTTTTTTTTTTTTTTTTAAAATAGAGGGAAACAAAATGAGATTCTTCAGGCTGGATAACAAATTTTACACAATGAAAGTCATGCAAGATGTATCCCATTTTTTATTTCTGTTTATTAAGACTGGAGCATGATTCGATACTTGATTGAATACTTTGGGATATTTAGAAAGATGCCCTGAAGTAAAACAGCACTGAAATCTTTTCTTTGGGAGTTTTCTTTCTTGCTGGTTTCCAAACAGAACTCCAAACTTCTGGAGTCTCCCATTTAGAGCAATTGGCATCAACAAGGCCTTAAAAGGAATTAAAATAGAGAGAAATTTGATCAAAGAGGTGAAAGCCACATCTTGCACTAACAAGGATTTTGTACATCAGAGTTGTTTGAAAGGAATAGAGGCTGTCAAATAAGCACTTACATTTTTCTGAGCTTCCACTGAGGACTATCAGTTTTCAGCTGCAGTCAGGTTCTGTAGAAGCTCCTTTGGAAGCCTTTACTCAGAGCATCAAACTGCGATTTTACATTTTCTTGCCAGTTAGCATCTCTTCCTTCTTGAGTGCAGAGCAGGTTCTGAACGCTTTCCAAGATTTGCTGATTTCCTCTCTCTTGGGATGTCTGTGCTAATTTATACCACAACAGGAAGTTGTGATATAAACATGAAGCACCATAGCGACCTTTCTAACAGTCCGATATTTTACACAGGATTTTTTTGTTATTATCCAAATTGAATGGCAGGCTTAGTTTGTCCTGGTAAAATTACCTTTTAGACAAATAGCAGCTGGTGCCAAGAACTATACAATCCTCTTAATGGCATTTCCCATAAAGGTGATTGGACCTACTGCATTGTGTAATAGGTGTCTCTGTTTTAAAACATTTAACACTGGGTTTTCTGTTCTCTCTGCAGAGAAGAGGAGCTTTTATATCTAGCTTTCATTGAAGATGTAACAAATGAAATTCTTAGCCTTGGGCTGTTTTCTAACAGGTAAGTTACGGTTGTTTTCAAATTTGTAATACTGTGTCAGAAACACGTGGCTCTGCAAGAAAGGGAAGTACTGTTTAGTAATCATTTCTTTGCCTTTAAGAATATATAGATAGATGTACAGTTACCCCTTGCATTTGTTTTGTTTCATTTTCTTTTATGGTTTATGTAAGAAAGGGGAACTAGGAAAGACCTGTGGGTCATCTACTTCAATCTGCTGCTATGGACTGTGAGGTAAAGCCCCTGTTTGAAACTGACCTGCAACCCTAGGTGGAGTAATGCTGAGAAGAAATCATTTTACTCTTCAACATCTGGTTTACTAAACAAACCAAGTTACTAATCTTTCACACAACAGATCCTCCATCTCCCTTCTGCCCTTGTTCCTGTTCCAATATGAATCCAGTCTTCAACACGAGTCATCAGGTTTACATACTGTTTCAGATAAGGGTTCACTACTTGCTAAATCAAGATTTTTTTTCAATAATTAGGTAATAAGTTATGATACAATTCATGTATTTGTGTATACAGAATTTTAACCCATTTTTGTAATTTCATGTTCAAGGCAGTCTAATTTCAGCATAATATTCTGATCTTCCTCTGGGTTGATAATGTTCCCAGCTGGTTTTCTATTCTGTGCACTTTTTTTTTTCTTCCCCCCTTCACATCAAGACTATCAATGAGAATGTTAAATACACTAGATCAAAAAATTAATGTTAGAAATCTTCGAGAGCAGTCTCCCTCTGGTTCTTTTTTACAGTAATGTTGCTTTGCTTAAAATGCTTCTTGCACCGATTTTTTTTTTTTTTTTTTTTTTTTTTATTAATAATTTCTCATGTTAGCTAAATCAAATTCACTTGACCTTCTGGAAATCGGTTCCAGTGACCGTGTACCTTAGCTGCTGCAGAACACTTCCTCTGTGCTGAATTTTTTTCCTCATCCTGCTTAAGCAGTGGACGAAACCTCTCAGGACTGAGGACTTTGGATTTTATTCTGAAGCTGGATTTTATTCCTTCCCTTTATTTACACTTGTGTGTATCAGCCACTATGGTGCACCTAAGAGATTTTGGATGCTTCAGCATGCATGGATTGTTAGTTTCTCCCACCGCATGCACCCAACAGACCAAACACACCCAGAGTTGTGCTACAACTTGCCCCGTGGTTACCATCCGCTGCCCAAAGCTGGGACTGCGAGCTGAGCATGTGCCTGGTGCCCTCTTTGTGACAAAGCGCAATTGAAACAACCTTAGTGGTCCCATTCAGATGAGAAATTAAAATAAAAACCTAAGGCCATTAATTTATGTAGATCTGTTAAAAGTTGGTTTTCTTCCTGTGAAATCATTTAATTCTTCATTTGTAGAGTTCTGGAACAACTGTTTGAGTGCCATATACAAGAAAATAAGAACCGTTTGGATGAGGTAGGTGCTGCCCCTATAAGATTCTCCCTCTCTACATATGACTTCAGCAGTGTTTCCAAAATACAGTGGAAATGCACTAGTATATTTCCAGCTAAAGGTAACCAGAATGCTCGGTGGGGAGCATCTCTCTCCATAAATGAGATTTGCAGACTCATGGATCACAGTAGATCAGGGGTCACAGGCACAGTCACAAAAAAGGGACACTAGTCAACTCAGTTCCTAGAATCATAGAATGTTTTGGGTTGGAAGGGACCCCTAGAGGTCATCTAGTCCAACCCCCCTGCAGTGAGCAGGGACACTGCTAACTAGATCAGCTTGCTCAGAGCCCCAGCCAACCTGGTCTTGAATGTTTCCAGGGATGGGGCCTCCACCACCTCTCTGGACAACCTGTGCCAGGCTTTCACCACCCTCATTGTACAGAATTTCTTCCTTATATCTAGTCTAAACCTACCCTGGTTTAGTTTAAAACCATTACCCCTTCTCCTGCCACAGCAGGCCTTACTAAAAAGATTGTCCCCATCTTTCCTATAGGCCCCCTTTAAGTACTGAAAGGCTGCAATCAGGTCTCCCAACAGCCTTCTCTTCTCCAGGCTGAACAACCCCAACTCTCTCAGCCTGTCCTCATAGGATTTCAGTGACACTGGCTGGATAATTTAGTCACTTGATTGCAAGCAGGCTCCCTTTCCTTATGTCAGAATTAAGCCCGGACTTCTGGGCAGACAGGCACCGTGGGGCTGCAGAAGTGTGACCCCTTTCTTCCTTCAACCCCTAGAGCAAAATGCGCCACTTGTTGGATGTACTGAAAGCAGACCTTGGCTGCAGCCCGAGCAGCAGTGTGGAGCAAATCCAGGCAGGCTGGGAAGCCTTTGACTCTCTGGATCTGCAAGAATTTGATACGGTGGGAGAGCTTGAGCTTACCAGTAAAAGTCAGAGGCAAAGAAAAACTACAGAAAGTGAAGAATTCTTTGGGACTGTGGATGTATCGTTAAAGGAACCTAACAAATGTGAATCACCAGTATGCAGGGAAAGTTCAAAGGAGCCACGGAGCAAGGACGACTTTGCAGAAGATGTTGCTGAAATGATGGATTCTGGGACAGAGTCTGGTTCTTGTGTGAAATCTGAAGAAGATCCAGACATTTCACTCTCACGTGAGGCAACTTTAAACTTGGTTACTTGTGACAGTGATTTGGAGGCCAACAAGGAACTTGATCATCTCGAGGAAAGCTTTGCAGCAGCCCTTCAGATCTCACATGACCTTTCATAATAGTAGCCAAACTTAGTTGTTAAACAGGGATAGAGCTAGTTCTGTGGAGAACTGCCATTTGTTAAATAGTAGGAAGTTACTTGTTTTATTTTCAGTTTATTTCTGTTAAATACTGCTAAAATTTCTCTAGCAGGATGTTGTTAATTGGGCATTAATTAATCTCTGTATTAATGTAGACTTTAAAGGGTAAATGTCAGTTACCAAAGTTTTGTATATTTTGTCAATATTTGTGTAACTCAAAACTAACTTTTGAGAATACTGAAATTAGATGTATATTTTTAGAAAGCTTTAATAGTAAGTTATAAAATATTTATTTTTTTTAATTATAATAAATGAATTCATTGCTAGTGCAGTTGTGGTTCTGCTATAACGATCACGATTTTGTATTCTGCACAAATTGCATTTGTCCACATCATGACATGGTATCCTACAAACCTGCAGAGCAGAGATGGAACCATTTGTCCATCCTGGAAGAGGGCACTGTTTGATGTTAAAGCCCATTGAGGCACAAAGTTCTTATAATCAATTTTTTTTCCTTTTGCAGTAACTGTAGAACATAAGAAACATACCTTTTCCTTGCCTTACCTAGGGTGAAATAAGGAATGAGTGTGGACGGGCAACTTCCTAAACATAAGAATTTCTTTTGGTGCTGGTAAATGATCATTCCCTTCTTCAGCCCTCAACCATGAACTCAATTGTCTTATGCCTCATACCAGCAGGTATAAAGAGCCATTTTGCAGTGTTGGCTGCTCTCGGTCTTTGCCTAACTGCCTGTCAGCTTTCCGGCCTGAGAAGGGTATTTATCTCTAGCTACTGCATAGGGCAGCTCTTGAGCTGTTTAATACACAGCTCCTTTGTTTGTTTGTTTTATATGCAGCTCTTGAGCAGTTTAATCCCAGTTGTCCATGATTCAGCTGCTGTTTCTGGAAAGTGAAGACTGCAACAATTGATGCAATCTGCACAATGCTAAAATACACACAGTTCAATTTCTTGCACTAATGACAACCTTGGAATAGCATTCGCCATCAAGCTTTGGCCTGGAAAAAAGATTGAGTTGGGTACCGACTGATGACTAGGCTTGTCTTGTAGAAGACACATCAGACATCTTGTACAGCAAATGGAGAAGTGGACTATTTCATCATTGAAGTTTAAATTTAAGTTAGTGTGTGGATTGCACCAAATCAGCCCCAATGTCTTGTCTAATCAGAGTACAGTTATTACCAAAGAAAGACTATTGGTTCTGTAAGCTAGGTGCCTGATTGCAGCTGTAAGTAGCTCCAATAGACAGAGATCAGTGCTTCCCTTGTGAAGCATAAACTTTTTTTTTTTTTTTTGGGGGGGGAGGGAAGAAATCTCTAAAAAAGTTGCAAGAAAAACCAATCAAACAAAAGCAACATTTCTGGCACAGTCATCGGCACTGCAGTGCAGAACCTAATTCCCCAAAAAAAGCAAAAGGCACTTTCCTGGCTGCCTTGGCCACGATAATAAATCACACTTGTTGACAATGACAGCAGGCTGGAGTTTATTTTAGCCGTGTACATGCGGCTGGGCAGATGGGCGCTAGCCTTTCATCTGCCGCACTCAGCTGGCTGGCTTGTAAAGCTGGCCTGCAGCTCAAAGGCCCTGGCTCGCTGCACAGTAGGTAAGGTAACGTCAGGATTTTGCATCCCTCCATCAGGGCTTGTCTTGCTGAAAAGACAGACACACAGGGCCGATGCACTGTGGCGCAGGGATGCTTTGTCCTCGATCACAAGTGATCAAAGCCCTTCTCCCAGCCCCAAGGAAACTCCCTCTCTGTTCCTTAACCTGCAGAGCTGAAGGGCAGGATGCACCTAGGGAGCTGCTGTTTCTATTGTAGGAACAATTCTAGCACAGAGGGACTGGTTAGAAAACAGAGCATGGTTAGATGAATCCAAGGATGAAGCCTCTTTGCTCCTCTGCCAGGACTTCACCCACTCTTGGGGCCCTCCATTCTGAGTTCTCCACTCTTGGTCAATAAGGGAATTTAGGGGGGGGTTCCCTACCTATTTCCCTACCTACTACACTGTATCACTTGCATGTCATTAAAAAAAAAAAACAAACCAAAAAAAGATCATTCAGCAAACTTTGGCTTGTGGTCAACACGAGTCTGATTAAAGATTAATAAGAATTTCACATTTAAATTCCACTAATAAAAAAACATAAAGACCACAGCAGTGAAAGTGGTCATGACATCACCTCACAGAAAGGTGCAAATAATGACACACTTATTTCCTGCAGTATGAGTAACACGAAAATAAGCCAAACCAGTTCCTTAACCATATTTCCTGTTGATGAGCTGTCTGAACATCAGTGACATTTTTTTCTGGGTAGATGGAACTTAAGAGAGTAAATAAATTCATTAAAACAGACATTTCACAAAGAAAGCATCTGTCTGCCTAAACGGTAACTGTGAACACCGCTTGGATCCAGAGTGAGATTTCTGGTAAAAAACAAGACGATGGCCCGCTCCAGCAGCTGGTGCAGCCAGCCCAGTCCAAGAAACCGGCTTCCCACTGTACCACCACTCCCACCAGATAGTGGGGAAAAAACACTCTAGATGAATGTTACCTATATAAAATCAACTCATTTATCTACAGATCCAAAAGCAAATTCAGGCTATCCAGGGCTTTAAATTTTATTCACATTTACTTTAAGGTGGTGCTTCGAACATAAGTGGTTTAAGCAGCTTGATATGCAAGCCTGACCCCCATCACGGATAAGATTAAATAACAGTGCAAGCTTTGTATTTTTTTTCTGAGGCGATTTTTTTTTTTTTTTTTTTTTCTCATACCAGATAGTGGGGAAAAAACACTCTAGATGAATGTTACCTATATAAAATCAACTCATTTATCTACAGATCCAAAAGCAAATTCAGGCTATCCAGGGCTTTAAATTTTATTCACATTTACTTTAAGGTGGTGCTTCGAACATAAGTGGTTTAAGCAGCTTGATATGCAAGCCTGACCCCCATCACGGATAAGATTAAATAACAGTGCAAGCTTTGTATTTTTTTTCTGAGGCGATTTTTTTTTTTTTTTTTTTGTCTCATCACCTTTTCCTGGGTGATATACTCGGGTCTCAGCACAAGCGATAGCAGAACAAGGTAGTCACAACACCATTTCAAATCTGAATGCTTCAGAAGTAACAAACTTAGGAGCAGTCGGCATCTGTGATCTGCAGTGTAAAGACTCACTCCTGCCCAGATTTGTGTTGTCGATGAGCACACACATAACATCAACAGTGTTCACTTTAAATGGACAAAAGCTTGCTATTGTCACTTCACTCCGTAACAAACCGGTCTCTTCTCTTTAAAGCCTAGAGTTTTGTCATCACTGCTATTGCTTTCAAAGGTAGGATTCTCTTTATTTACAAAGCAAAGTGGGGCATTTGGTCATTTGAAGCAAAGATCAATGTGATGAAAGAAAAAGGTGCTTAAATGTCTTAGGGCTAACCAGACCACAAAAACCTGCAAGCGAAACCCAAGCTATCATTTCATCCCTGATCGACCCCATGTCTAAGACACCTACACACATTTTTCACTTAGGCTTAGCTGCAGAATGACTCCAGGGTCCTGTTTCTCTGCATTTCTGAACGTTTTTACAGCATTTATAGCTATGCAACAGCAGTTGTAGGATGATGCAGCTCAACTGGTAACATTTCATAATTCAAGTACAGGTGGCTCCATCAGACAGTGGGGAAAAAAGGGCTACTTTTTCCTCAGCAATGATCTGTGCAAGGAGTACGAATGAGAGTACTGGAGCATCAACATAAATAAAAATTAGGCCCAGGAGTTTCATTCCTAGAGCCTAATGCAGGCAGTTTCAATGCAGTGACAGCACAGCTTCGAACCAACAAGACACCCCAGCAGCCATCAGTGCACTGCTGCTGTTCCTCTGTGCCTGAGCCCCAGTGACAGGTAGCAGTCCCAGGCCACAGCCTGGGGGCAGGAGAAATAGCAATGGAAAATTAACATTCAAGGGAATGTAGGAAGAAAGGAAAGAGGAAAGGGAAATTGTTATTTATTCCATCTTTTAAAAAATGGTGAGACTTATTATCAAGCGGAACACAGGTGCAGAGCAGAAATTTAGGTGCCACCTGTTAATGTTGGTTTTCAAACATATTTTAGAGCTCCCTCAAGCTTTCCACCTCTGTATTGTAGCATTTGTATTGGAGTATTTGAGACCTAAAAAAAAATTAATGAAAAAGGGAAAAACCACAACATTATAACTCAGGCTGTACTTCAGGGAGCTATGGGAAACCCCAGCATCCCCCTTGAGTTTCTTGACCACCCAAGGCAGAAGCCTACACTAATAAGCAAGTACAGGGCACTGCAGCTGCATGACATCTCTAGAGCCACCAAACCTTTCTCTCTGGCACTTCCCAGGCACTTAACCTGCTGTTCTTGGGAGCTAACAGCTGGTATGGATGCAGGTTACAAGGAACAGAGCAGCAACCAGTGATTTTAATAAAAACGATTTCTCGCTCTCCAAAACAGCCAAACCAGATACTCACAAGCAGTCCAGTCTTCCTGTTTCCTTTATCAATAGTGAAATCTGCTTCATTCAGAAACAACCATCTTCAGTTTCTATTCCAAGTAGCAAAGCAAGTGATACGCAAACAGGTGAGCAGTAAATTAATCTGCCGCACCAGCCATTGCACCAGCATGGGTCACAACCAGTCAAGGGATCCAGTTTCAACGCCTGCAGCAGGTCGTGGGCCAGCGGAAGCTGAGCGTGTCACAGGGGTAACGCATTGCTGGGAAGGGAAAGAAGAATCAGCAGTTATCAGTGGCATGACAAATCATCATTTGAGCTGTAGAGCACCCGTAGCTCATCTCCACCTCAACCACCTTAAAGAAACCTAGGAGGACTCCAGGATGTCAGGCAGTCCACGAGCAGCCATGAGAAGAGTTAATTCAAGTGAAGGGAACCGAAATTAAGAATGCGGTGTCTCCTGTGCAGGGGACTTTCTGTTTTCTGTAGAAAGCCTCCAGAGCAGCTGGGGTCTCTCTTCAGGCCTCCTAAAGGGACTGATCCTTTCGGCTCACCCACTAAGCTAATTCCAGCAGACAGCAAAGGGCATGAGGTGTGCCTGGCACCCAGCTGACAACATGTAGAAGTCACATTTGCATTCATCTTTTAGACTGTGAGACTGGCCTGCAGAAGGTGTGGGCTCTCAACCCAGCACCAGATTTTGGGCTGCAGGAACGGCCATAGGCTCCCAACACCCACCCCCCCCCCCCCGCAATCCTTCCAGCCCCACTGCATTGGGGGAATGAAATTAGACCTTGAGAAGGGCAAGTAAAGGCTACATAAATGGAGTAGGGAGGCATATGAAACTTGAGAGAGAGAGAGAAACTCGAACGCAGCCTCCGCCTGGCAGGCCACAGAGCTATGCTGTCCCATTCTCAGAGAGGACAGGCAGCGTGATCTGTAGCACGAGGTGCAGAGCTCTCTGCAGTTATCCCAAGAATTCAGCAAGCCCGTAGGACTCCCCTTACAGTATCTGCGCGAGGGCTGCAGCATACCTTACACCTCGCAGCAGCCAGAGCCCGATTACAGAAGATGAGTAGCAGAACTATGAGGTGACCCCAGCTCTTCCCAGCTATCTGTTTCTCCCACTCACACACACGCTCACATGCCAAATAAGAACTGAAGCAACGTGTCAAAGGCCATCAGCTCTCCTGTCAGCCTGAGAATTCCTTGCAGGACCTTAGAGGTGTAGCCTCTCCAACCAGAAATTCAGCTCGGAGGCATTTGGCACCCTGCTTTTCCCCCGACATTTGACACAAGCAAGACCAGAGATGATACAGGTTTGGGAGCTGGCTATGAGGCTTCCCAAAAGCTTGGCACGACCATCTCAGATAACAGCGGATTGTAAGAGAAAGATAGAAGAGCTCCTCAGGCTCTCATCTCAGCTTCCCTTTCCCCAGAAACAAGTTTGCATGATGGGTCCTCCCCTTCCCCCCTTGAGAGTCTTAAGCCCTACACATGTGGCTTCAAAGGCCCTCGTTGTAGCTTTCCATAGCACATGTTTTCTCATGTGTGGCTGTTCCTCAATATTTGAACTTCTTAGAGCATCTGTTCAGTTCACTTCGTGGTGCAATCAGATCTCCCCAAAGGGTTCTTGGCCACATCCACAACCAACTCCTTGTTGTCCATCCCTTTACCCAAAGAAGCAACTGACAGGTGAGAGTGCACCCCTGCCATAAAGCACCCACGATGCAGTCTCAGGCGCACTCCAGTAACAAAGCTACGGGGCAGGTGAGCCATGGGATGGGCCAGCTCATGGCCAAAGTTAACTTCACAGGTATCAGGACAATTCAGCTGTAGTATTAGTGCTGTATTTCCAGCTTCTTTCAACAGAGAATGTAAATTAGCCTCAGTTCTGCTTATTCGACATTATTTAAGCACCGCCATTATGCAGCGGGATAAGGCTGATCTTTTGTCCTGAAAACAGACTCAAATGGAGCATTTTATTTCCAGCTTGATGGCATAAATGCACTGAAAGTGCTAAGCTCACCTTGGCAGCACTCCTAACTAACATGATGGCACTAAGGATAAATTTTGCTCTGACTGCAGGGAGTGCATACACTCAGCAATGCTCCTTATTTAAGGGAGATAGGTTTTATCGCAGTTCATCAAAGCTACTGCATGTAATACCCATCGTTTGGATTCCTCTTGCTCTTCTGATTGAGGTGGCTGTGCAACAGCTCCTTCTGCCCTTTAAAACCTAAGAGGAGCTTGGGAAGAAGACAAATCCTTCATCAGCCATCTATGCTTGTTTCTATTTTTGGTGAACAATTGCACTTTCCTCCTCTTCCCTAACTACATCTCAATCCCCACTACTAACATAGCACAGTGCTTCACCTCTCCTCACAAAGGAGAAAACACATGTCTTCATTTGGGCAGGGCATCACTACCACAACCCATGCACTCTAGCAAAATTCACAGTGCATCTGCAGAAAGTGGTAGGGGATCACTTTCAAGTAAGGCTGAAAGAGCCATCCAGCAGGACAGAGGAAGAAAGCATCACCTACCAGCACCCTGGAAGGAACAAGTCCTTGGGCCCAGTGTCCCAGGGGGATATTTCACCATAACAAGTGGGATCAGCAGGCCAGCTGCCTCAGACTGGCTGAGGAAGTGTTGCATGTTTCTTCTTAACCCTTCTGGAGCTGCTGTCAGGAACTGAACCGAACCCTGAGTTTTGATAGACTTGATTCTTGCTTATACATCTCTTTTTCAAGCCAGAAGTCACCCCCAAAGAAGATCTAATCAGATTTACTATCATAGCTGGCCTACCTCTGCAAGACAGCCTTCAGGACCACAAGAATCAGGAAATAAAAATAATGTCTCATTTTCAGTATGTCAGTGAAGGATGGCTTGAATAGGAAAACTGAGGCAGTACCAGTACAATTCCCTAAGATTCATAATTTCAAATTAAGTTGCTTCTCCTAATTCAGGGAGAGAAGTAAACATTTGGCAACTGATCAATTTTAAAGTGACGGAGACCTACAGCTCCTGGTCTTAAGGAGACAACTCAAATTTTTGAAATACAGAGTGAGCACTTGCTATTTCTGGAAGCTCAGAGACAGTCACTTCAAAACAAGTGAATTTATTTCTATACTGTTATGGTGCAGGAAACTCAATAAACCCTCATAAATCTGCTAAAATACATCTTCCACATTATTAAACTAAAACCAAACTATCTTCTAATTTTCCTGAAGCTTTTTGCTAAAGATTTTGTCAATGGAAAGACATTTTCAGCTTCAATCAGTCATGAATAGCACAGCATGCAGACAGAAGAAATCAGATACACACATGCACACACAAAGTATGCAGTTCCTTCAAATCACTGATTATCAGTATTAGCCAGGCTTGACAGGGGCTTTCTTCATAGGTACTTAACACCAGTGAAAATTCTTCATTTGCCTCTGGGTATGATAATTCGGGGTCTGTTCGTGGAAGGATTTTATGTCCTTCTAAATTTACATAAGGCACATGATTGCCATTTTAGAAATGGCTAATAATAATAATAATCTGAACCTCATCTGCAAGCCCTCCAAGTCTTTTCTGGTTGTTTTATTACAGCAGGTATTTTAAATCCATAGAATAAGCAGGGCAGCAAATAATACTGGTTTGGTATGTTGGGGATGGCAGATGTTTGGTTTAAACTTAGGTGTCTGTCAAAGATTTTCATGCAGAACAGTTTGGGAGATGTGGTGATTGACCAGAAGCAGGACAGAATTTTTCTAAGCTCTACCCCTTCTAGCTCCCACATCTATATTGTGCCATTTTGCAAGCAGAGAGCCCAAGAACACGCATGTGCCCCGAAGTCCTTGCTTCAGAAAAGCTCCCAAAGAATGCCATGAATTCATGTCTTCAACCCTGTGCACCTGTGAAAGAAGTTTTGTGGTAAAATAATCCCAGGCTCACTCCTATCCTACTTATGCTTGGTTCTTCTTTGGATTAATGAAGCTGGTTTAAAGCAACTGTAATAACAACAGAACTAGTTTTTAAGTATCAGAACCACCATTTCCCTAAGCATTATGTTCCACTGGAGCCGCAGAACTGCCCTTGCTCAAACGCAAGTGCCGATGGCAGAAGGTTCAGCTTGCCCAAGAGCCAGGCTGAGCCAACAGGATATACCACAATACGAAATAACTTGCTTAGTTTAGAGCTGATAAGCATTCACTCAACTCTCCTGCAACACCATTCTCCTGTCAGTGCCTGTGCAAGTGACATTCCCATCATACTCACAAATTGTGATCCTCCACAAGTAGTTCTCAGGCTGCAGAAGGTAAACTGGCAACATCCCTGTGGTGCTGGGCAGCTTCAGTCTTCACGCAGAGTCCCACCTTCCAGGGGATGCTCATAAAAATAGTGGAGAGAGAGAATACACATTTTTAGGCTGTCATTGACCACTCAGGGAAAAGGAATGGGTGTAAAAAAAACCCAAACCATCAGATCCTTAACAGAGCAACTGTCACAGGTAAAACTTCCAGCTAGGTACCTACTAGTATTGCTGAGTTTCACGTAACCTCCATCTACCCAGAGCCATTCCAGATTTAAGCAACCCTAACAGCTGAATGTTTTTCAAAAGTTTCTTTTGTACCAAGTCCTGTAGCTCTTGCACAAGAAAGCCGCTGGCCAGCTGTGCTGAATCCAAGAGCCAAGCCACTTCCCTATCAGCCAGCTCTGGCCACCAGAAGGCTCTAATGGGGATTTTACAGTGGCTGGAAAAGAACAGCTATGGTTTAGAGCAATCTGGATTTAGGGGAAATTTAGGTTTCTGAAGAGACCTTTGCCTCAGGTCTAAAACCAGCATAAAAAGTCTAATCGGAACTGTTGGATGTTTTTACCATGTCCTTAGGACCCCAAGAAGCCACATTTCCCTCTTCTGACTTTGAATCCATGTCAAGTAAGAGAGACTCGCCCACACTGAACATTGCACAGGACATTCCCCAGGATCTGGGAATTGATCAGACAGGTAGATAGATAGCTGGTATGTTAATGTCTTACCTTAAGTTGATTAATGCCATCAAATTGAGCATACCTAGAAGACAAATTTTAGTTAAAAGGCCTGGTCATTTCAGATACAGTTACATGGGCAGCACACGAGGCATTTAGCAATGACAAAGGAAATGCAATTGTCTGGGGCAAAATTGCAGTGTCCAGTAGGCAATTCATTTATCGTGACGTTATGAGGTCTTGTGCTGCACCAGGTGCTATACAGCAAGGCTTTTGCACCACTTCCCTTTTTGACTAAATGTCAATTACAAAATGAAGAAAAACTTCAGCATCAGTTATTGGTAGCAGCACCAATGATAGTGAGTAAGCATACAATCAACTGTTTCCTCTGCCACATGCTTTTGGGAAGGGTTTTTCTACTTTCAAAAACTTTTTATCCCTCCTCCACTTAAAGGTTACAGGGAAATTGAATGTTCAATATGAAAATAGCATTAGAAAATGCAAAACATTATAAACAATAATGATAGGGCAGCAGGCACAAGACTTTCCTGCCACAAAGATGACAGCTGTTCAGATTTAACAGTACAAGTTTTATATTCATACTGAGATGCAGGACAGTACTTGCTTTAGAAGAGGGATAGCACCTTTGTGTAAAGAAGGTAAAGTCCCAATGTGGGACTACATAGGAAAACTAAGGTCTCTGATTTTTCTTTTCATAATGGAACAATAAAAAACTCATAGTTGCTTCAAATATTTATTTCCATGGCAAAAATAGACTATAATATATTCATTTCATATATATTACATTCAGTAATACAAGCTTTTCTGTCTATGAAACACAATTTGTACATTGTTTTACAAACCAATTTCAGTTTTACAAGAATTAAAGCTGGTTTGATTATACATTTTTACAGTATTGGTGGCAAGACAGCAAAAATAGACACGTTAACCACTAGCTTAGTACTAGAAAATAATACTTCATGTTTGCTACTGTTTAAACAAAGTCCCATTTAAATCCTTGCATACTGGCTCAAACGAAAATGGAAGAAAATGGAGCCAGATCCTGCATTCCTCTGACATTAAGGACTCAATCCTACAAAACTGCTGAAAGGAATTCAAACACCCGTTTGCTTTAACTGGATGCAGAGATTTCAGCAATGTGCAGGAGTGTACATACTGATTTGCCAGGCCAAGCCTCTAAACTTTCCATCCAAGGCCCCCCAGCTCAGCCATAAAGAGGACAGATATGATGGGTATTTCAAAGCAATTTAAGAAAGTTATCTTTGTAAAGAGCATGTACACCTTGTCTGTCAGAATTATCCAGGATTAGCAAGGTGACAGACTGGAGGATTTTACATGTTTTTTCCCCATCAAGTTTCCTACCATTCTAAAAATTAATGGCATTTGCAAAGTCTTTAAAATATTTTAAAAGTCTCCTAATTTTACCTAAATATTTCCAAATGGAAAAACAGCATTTATATTCCCTTTATAAAAGTTAGGCACCTTCTGAAACTGTGCTCATAAAATTACTAATTTGGTAGTTTTGATTGCCGCATACCTGAACCAAAGTAACGTTACAGTATCTACAGACTTGCTCTCTAACTTGCCACTGGCTGGATCTGTTGTAAACTCTACTCATTACATTCTTTGCATTTGATTTCTATCTTCATTCCCTAATTAGAGCTGAAGAATAGACTTCTAAAGAACAAATACACTGGAGGTTATTCTTCACCACTGAACGCAGCATCATGTGGAAAATAGCAAAGAATAGAACCAAAGGCCATTTAGCAACTGTCTTTTGAAATGCTCACTGAAGTTAACAAATCCTTTCTTTTTTTCAGCCCCTGTAGACCTTAAAGTAACATATATGATGCCAACAGAATGCACCAAGTTAGCTGGTCCCCAACCGGATCTTACTGAGAATTCTTTTTTTTTTTTTACAGACATGTTTGCAACAGCTGTTAAAAGTTTAAGATTTTTTTCCCTTACCATAGCACAGTATTATATTATTTTAATAGCACTGTATTGCAAATGCTGCACTGCAACGTAATTTCTAAGCACATGTTAAATTCCACATTTCAAGGGCCTGATTTTCAGCCCAGCCTTAACCTGATGCAATTCACACCTACTGTAAACACCTGGCTGCATTCATAAAGTATTTAGACTTTCAAATCATCCAACCTGCATCCATTAGAAATTATCACTGCAAAACTGCATGTATGCCTATTCCCCCTGCATTTTGCATGTGTAAAACCAGAGACCATGGTTTGAAAAATCTGACCTTTAATAAGTAAACAGAAACTGAGCTGACAGATTGCATTAAATACATTTGGAAAGGAAGATATGTAAAAAATAACAGAGCCTCTGAAAAAAAATATTTGGATTTTCAAAAATCACATTTTAAAAAGCCAGTAAAAATAACATCTATGACTACATATTCCCTTACACTACCATGCCATGAAAAACATACCATATGAATCAAACTCTTCTAGCAGCTCTACTGTGGATACAAAGTGTTCCAAATCCTCCTCCAAATGCCTTCAGCCATTCCTCAAATCCTCACTCTTTACTTCCAATATTTTGTACTTCCACAAGAGAATTTCTTCTGAACTATCTCATTCTTTTGGTTAATTCTTGTAATCTGTATTTAAATTTAAAGCTGACATGTGAGTATTCATCCTTAAGAGCTCAAGCTTTCATTGGCAACAAGCCCTTTTTAATTCCTACTGCAGGAATTTTGCATCTTGCAGGACTGGACTCCGACTTTGCATGACTTTGCAGTACTGAAAAAAACCCCAAACCTTGAACTCTAAAGCACAGAGTTCTTAGCACTTGAAGTGTTGTTTCTTTTAAATTAATAATTTTAACTAACTGTTGAAATATAGTAATGTGTTCACTATTTTTAAGTCCAGGGTTTTAGTAACACTACTGATATTAAAACTGAGGTCTCATTACACAGCTAGCTTGTATGATAAACAACCCTGCAGTTCCCAAGTTTGGTCCAAAGGCCATGTGAAATCTATGAGCCACTCAACTTTAACAGCTGCTCCAACAAGAAAAATGTAGCAGCAGCCTCAGGTAGTCTTACTTATTAAATTTAAAGAGCTGGTTTTGGAAAAAATTGCACCAAATGTCATCCACTTCAATAAAAGATACACAGGATTACAAGAGGAGCCAAAAATACCTTTCTCAAAATGCCAAGAATATTTTTCCATTTTAGTACACATTTATCTTTTATTTTTTATTTATTATTACTTTATTCTACTTTTTTTTCTAAATGTTGATGATAACTTAGAGCAGCTTTTCATCCACAGAAATTATAGGAACTCTTCCTTGCCCACCTGCTTTGAATTAAATGTATTTCTAGATACAAACCATAGCCCCCTGCACTTGTAGTTTTTACCGTTCACTTGTGCAAAAGGTATCACAATGAGAGCAGTGCTAAGGCATAAAACTTTTCCTGCCCTTCATGAGGGACAGCAGGTAAAGGAGCGCACTGCTGTGCAGGCTGTAGAAAAGCTGTGCAAAACACCCCTGTGTACCATGGAGCTTCTCCCTCACAGAAGGGGGTGAGGAGTGATTTGCAGCCCACAGCTAAGCCTGCTAAGTCAGTGACATCTCTGCAATGAACAGGGCTCTGACTTAACATCCTTAGAGAAGAGCTGCTAGCCCAAAACTACAGAGATTTCACTGGCCAAAAAAATCTCTCATCAGAGCAACCAAGAAAGAAATCAAATGTGCAGAAGCCCTTACTACAATTTGTGGGTTCTTCTGACTCTTCATAGAATTTGATCCTAAAAAGCATTTTCCACCTAGCCCACAAAACACAGTCAAATCTGTCTCTTGACAGTATATAGCACCTTTATTTATCCCTGAGAGCTCTAACATCCCTAGAGACCATCATCTTTGCCATTTACTGCAAGAATGTCTTCATACAACTTTCCTTAATAAAAAGTCAGCTCAAATCTTGCATAATAATCTGGTTTCATCCCCATAAAAAAAAGAAGCACATTTGGCAAAATGGACACGCTTATAGTGGAATTTTAAGCTTTTGACAAATAAATCCACCTCCAACTCACACTGGGACTGGATTTGGACAGTGGACATTCTCATAATGTCCAACACTTCATGAAGCACTCAGCACAACTATGAGTAAAAAAGCATCCCTTTTCCAGACTCAGAACAAAGTGCTAAAAACTGGATTATCTTTTAAAAGTTAACTGAAAATCTAAGCAATGGGTTTAAAATTTATTTTGTTACAGGAAGTTGTGAAGTTTAATTTCATTTGGTATCTTTAGAAGATAAACTACTCATTTTCAGTGCTCACTTGGAGCCATATGGTAACATAGAAAAGCAATCTTGCTATCTTCAGTAGGAAAACTCACATTAAGTCAAGTCCGTTAAGGTCAAGTCTATTAATGCAAAAATGGACTCCTGATGGACAGAACTGAAAGCTGAATTGGAGGAGGTAGCAGTGTTATGCTTAAAAAAATAAATCAAGACTTTATTTACCAGATTAGAGAGCAACCACCTCCTAAAGTGAACACAACTTCTTCCAGCAAAACAGAAAAGAAAGGAAATAGACATACATTTCTTCACCCACCTCAGATAATCCTGTAAATTTCAGATTAAATTGCTTGTTTTAACTGCTCCTTTTAATGCCTCCCAGCTGATGTTCTGTCTCAGTAACTGTTGAACAGCTGAAAATCGTTGCTTGAAGTTGTGGTTATATACAATTTCATTAAAAGCTACATGAATCAGGTTATGAAGACCACAGTCCAAAGCTTAGAAATGGAAATGGTACAAACAACATTTTAGAGTATAGCTTCCCATTCAAAAATATTTCTGAAAACAGAAGTGAACTGTGGCAAAAAGTAGCAATGTTTTTAAAACACAGCATGATACAAATCACTAAGCATGTTTGTTTCTTTCAATGCTTCTGTTAACACAGGTCGAATTGGTTTGTTTGCAAGATTTATATGTTAAGAATCAGTCTTCAGTAACTGGTTTCCTCTGGACTTCTAGTTTAGCATTTGGCAGTTAATACTTCCTAGGCATCTTATAGTTACAAGAACATTTTTTTCCCCCCATCTGAAATATTCAATCTTACTTTTGCTGAGAGTAGAACACTTCAGACTGCCTGAAAGCAGACCAAATGCACTAGATTAATACAGTGTACTTTAAAGTAATACATTTTGTATAGAATGACATATCAGCACGACATAATTTCGACCACATGTTTTTCCTTGTGGAAGTGGCTTATTACAGAGGAAATTGAGACAACCTATTTATTATTCTTAATCAATGTTTTGGGAGACAATTAGTGTTTTGAAGGGGTGATAATCATTCATAATAGTTTCCAAACCCTTGTTACAGCTCAGAAACATAACATAATTTCACCGTGATAAAAATTACTTTCAGTCTTATTTCATTTCGCTAAGCAGGTGTCAAGGGAAATGGACATTTAAACACGCCTGCAGCCTGTTCTATCACAGGGGTTTTTTGAAATTAAACCAGATATCTATAAACTAATAGCTCACTTTTGAATAGGGATTTTCAACTCAGCATCTCAAAACACTTGAAAAGGCAGGTAAAACCACACTGTCCCCATCTGAAAACCACAGACAGAGGATTATTTAGGGGTACTGTCAGTAGACCAGACCCGTGGGACAAAACAGAAATTACCAAAGGTACGACTCATCTTCAGGTCCATGCCACAGCCATTGACTCAGCCACCTACACAGCTACCAAAATACCCACATCTCCAGTGTTACTTCTAAGAGCTCTTACATTCTGCAGGTGTTCTCAAAGGGCTTCTGTGGATATTCTTCATTGCGACGCTGCACAGCATTAGCAAAATCTGTTCTAGTACTGACAAAGTAATCTGTAGGATTCTACAGAAACTTCCAGCACTTTAAAGGCTTTCTTGACTGGGAAAAAAAAACAGTTTTAATGGTCATCTTTGCACTGTGTAAACCAGCAATCACAGCTGCCACACCTCCTCCATTATGTTTCACATGATCGTTTCCACTTCGCCACTATGCACCTTCTCATTCCAATTTTGGTTCTCTCACTTCATCAACTTAAAAGGCTCTTCCTAAAATAATAGGTTAGTAATGGTATATTACCATATGAAACAATGCATGATTATAGTTTCTATGTTTAACTACATAAATAACAGAGCAAAAAAAGTGCTTAAAACATTTGCATCCACTTTGATTTCAGCCAGTAAAATCAAACTGTCCTCTAAATATATGAATAATACTGAATATGTACTTTATCTCATCCATTTCTTTACAATAACCTTGTAGATAATTAGAGTATTTTTCCCCTGCTTGTTGCAGGTAAACATGCCTCTGCTCAAACGGAAGTTATCAACAGTTAGCATCATCTTTCACTTGTTAGTTCTATTACACAGCACTACAACTAACTACCAATAGCTTCCCCTAATACTTCCTGCATTATTTTTGAAAAGTTAGTTCAAACATTGTCAGTCTTCTCTGAAAATATGCTGTTTAAAAAGTTTTGGGGTGTGATGGTTTGTTTTTTTTAATTAAAAAAATGCGGAATATAAAAATAACTGTCCTTAAAGCAACAGCTTAAAATATCTAAGAGCTGCTAATTTTGCTGAGTAAACCAGAAGAAACCAAAAGTTAATTTTAAAAAATATAGAAGTATCGTTCTAAATATAAAATTGAAAACAGAATGAAACTGCATAAGACCTTAACATTCCCAAGGAGCAGGTTTATCACCCCACGTGCATCTACAGATTTTAGCTTTCGCACAGTTAACAATTATGTTTTAAAACATAATGTTAGGAAAATTGTGCCATGTACTTCCATTCCATAAGATACTTATTTTGCCCAGAGTAACACCACTCTGCAAGTACTACAGACCAGTACAAGTAAAATCATTCCCTAATATGACTGCAGCTGAGCATGGGAAGAACTTAGTCCAGTGAAGTTGCTGCTTTGCAGGGACTGTTACATTGACTTGCATTTAACAGTCACATACCAGCCCTAAAAGGTAACTGTGTGATTCATCATACAAAGAAAACACCAGTGAGAGCAGGTCTGCCTGGACAACTGTGATTTTCTTTCTGTAAACTCTTCCAGTGTCCCTTACAAAGTGACAGGTTTTATATAAGTCTAGAACTTTTGAGAAACTGAATGAGAACTCCATAGACGAAAGTGTACTGCGATAGAGTCTGCACCATCATCATTCTCTGTTGCCTCAACATGTCCAGCACCCGTGGGATGTCCAGCATCTGGAGGAAGAGAACAAACCATTTCAAGTGGCTGGTGAGCAAGGAGACTGGCTTGCACTTTCTCAGCAGGAGGTTCAGAGCAATACCAGTGATCTAAGGGCAGAATCGGCTGCTCTAATTTTCAGCTCTGACAATTCATTGCCCATGCCTGCAATAGGGACTGTACTACACCACTGACCATGCCTACCTTCTCATCTGTGAAATTTGCATAATGTTAAACTTGACTGTCTCATGGGGTATGGGTTCACAAATCTAATGGCTGCAGAAGTCTACCACAGTGTTTGGACAGGAATGCATAACGAAACAATTTGCTGAGTCTCAGCTGGCATATTATATTATTAATAACAACTTCACAGTTGTTCACTTCTGGCTAAAAGCTGATAGGACTAGGTTTTATTCTATTAAAATACCACTTTGTCCTTGGCCGAGACTGATACTGCAAATACATTTAGGGACAAAATGTTTAATAACAAGCACAGAGACTGGCTACAGAGAATGTTCTTGAATATTATCCATTAAAACTAAGGCATGAAGTAAAAGTGGTAAAGTCAGGGCGAATCCTGAAACATGCTTAGTAGCCTGGTTCCACTAGTACCTTGTTCCACTCAGTGACTCAACATCTTATGGAGTCAAGAATCCAAATGAGCATTCCCATACCCAGTGTGTAAGTGGGCAACTCTAGAAGATTAACTTCTGTTGAATGGCCAAGAGCTCTTTCAACCACAGTTGCAAGGGCTCTTCCAAAGGCTGCATCCTGGGAAAGCTCAAATGACAGCCATTAAAATATTTATTAGGCAGGTTGTTTACTCTTCCACTACCTAACATTATTTAAAGCACGAGAAAGAGAGAGAGATCACCTCATTGTGTTCCAAGCAAGCGATCATGATCTCTGACAGTATGACCACTCCTGTCCGTCCTACACCTGCACTGCAATGTACCAGTACAGGAGGATTAGAGTTTTTAGGATCCGCAGTGCTGTTCGTGTGGCGCCGCACTGACTGTATCTCTTCCAAGTATGCTATTAAGTTCAACAAGATAAGAATAATAAATTTAGGAGACGAAGCCCCACAACACATGCTATTACGCTACATGACCACCAGAAAAGCAGTAATTTAACAAATGACATCGCACAGAAAAATGACGCACTGTATAAATCACAAGTCATATCCCAACCAAAGCAATACAGATCTATAAAGATCATCTAACATTTGTAAGGCTTTCCTTGCCTTGTTCCCTTATTCCCCACCAAAGGTGGCTTGTGGCCATCTTACTACCGCTGCAACATACTCAAATGTGTAGTATGTGATGCAATTATGTTTTAATCTATATGAACTTTTTGTAAGTTATATATTTGGCTTTTGACATAAACAGTCACTTTAACAAACTGGCAGGTATATTCCTGCCAAAAATTTAATTCAGTATCTCTTGCTGGTGTGAAGAAACCTTTTACAGCAGAATGCTTGGCATACTTATCAAAAGCTAATTCACGTATAGCAGACATTTTAGGAGGTATTTAAAAAAAAAAAAAACCAAACCTCCACAACCCCAAAACAAAACTATTCAATACAACTTACAGAGAAATCCCTTTAAATCCTCTGGACAGCCATGCTCTGGCCAGTCAGTATACTGCAGATGCCAAACTGTTCTCTCCTGTCCTGTGAGAAGATGTTTAATCTTCAAACCTGTAGTTGCATAGCAGCCTGAGTCAGTACGGAATCGTGTGGTAATCTTAAATCTTCCATATGTTACAGTGTTGTGTCTTGAACCAAGACGCGGCCAGTATCTGAAGCTTTTTTCTCGCCCACTTTCCTTAAAAGTAAAACAATTGCTTAACAAGAAACATAAGAACACTCATATAACTAATGCTCCTGTAACAACTGTATCTCTTCTCTATTAAGTACTACTACTACAGTGTTATGGTTTCTCACTAAGTAAATCAACTTTTTGAGGGGAAAGATTTTGCGAATTTACATCTTTCTGCCAAGGAAAACAAGACAGAATGGCAAAGGGGTGACTAGAAATCTATCTTTGATTGGTTGTCTTGTTGGAGCAAAGATCCTCTTCCTCTAACAGATCATAAAAAAATCTTTGCGGAATTTCTGGGAGAAACCTGACTCAGTTTATACTCACTTCCTCTGCTGTCACCATGGCTATGATGGCAATCCCTTGTTCCCAGATCATCTGCCAGAAATCCTGACATGTATTCTGCAAAGGGCCCTGCGTAGCAATGTAATCCCATTCTATGCCGCCAACAGAGATCTGTAAAAAAGACAGACATTATATTAGTGATTATTGAAAATTCTCTTTCCCCAATTCTTAAGTCAGCCATTTGAAGATGCACAAACTGAAAAAAGACAGCAACACTGCAGAAGCAGGAGCCTATTGTGAGTTATATCTGCTTCCCATTTTTTAGCTGCATCTTGTCACATTAGATGCAGAAGAGACACAACACTTAAAATTGTATAGGCACGTAGCTAAATAAATGTATTTTACATCGTAAACATAATGTAAAGGTCAGTAAATAAAATTGTATTTCTCTTTTGTGAATTTAAGGTATTCTACCCATTCAGGTTTACAGAAGTGTTCATACCCTGGTGCTATAAATGCTATCATATGCACTAAAAAGTCAGAATTAGCTTATGTTCCCTCAGAAAATATTATCTTGCCTGAGAAAGGTCAGAAGTGTTACTCAACATTTGTGAATGAGCTGAAGTACAGAAACTTCAGGTTTCTGGTACCATGTCAATGTACAAACAGGTTTATGAAAAAAAGACTGCAACACAACTACAACTGCTGCTTTGACGATCTCAGTTCTTTTCAGAGAAAGCATGAAGCCAACTGTAGTTGCACTTTAAGTAGGTAAATGCATTGCAAATGAATGAACTGCCCTGAAGGTTCTTGAAGTCACCCTGCAACTTCTTCACTTTTTTCAACAGTTTAAAGAGCTAAGGCTGGGGAAAATATCTTAAGGGCGGAAGTCACGAGGATGGAAGCAGTCTGTTTGCAGTGGTGTCCAGCGACAGGACTAGGGGCAATGGGTGCAAACTGAAACATAAGAGGTTTCAGTTGAATATGAGGAAAAACTTCTTTACTCTAAGGGTGACAGAGCACTGGAACAGGCTGCCCAGGGAGGTTGTGGAGTCTCCTTCTCTGGAGATATTCAAGGCCCGCCTGGATGAAGTCCTGTGTAGAATGCTCTAGGAGAGCCTGCTTTAGCAGGGGGGTTGGACTAGATGATCTCCCGAGGTCCCTTCCAACCCTTGTGATTCTGTGATTCTGTGAAAAGGCACAACTGAAGATTATGAAAGAGCAGATTTCCCCCTGGCCCTATCTGTTCCTCTAACCATCAAAAAAAGCTTACACTGGGAGCTAGCTTACTGCCTGTTGTGAATCTAGTCTGACAGTACAGAAGAAGAAAAAATAATAAGGATTGTCACTGCAGTTCAAAAAATATCATAATCATTGTAAAGGATCCCTGTTTGTTACAAAGCTATTTGCCACCTTAACTCTGGAAAGAATGGACATGCCTTCTGTTAGCACCAATCCAAGAAAGGCAAGACAGAGACAGAAAGGAGATAGTAGATCAATACAGAAGCAAAATGCAGTAGACCTCTCCAATAATTAACCCTCCATTATTCTGGGCAATGAGGAAAACCAGGTTTTTTTTCTCATCTGAAAAAACCAAAATTGATAGCCAAATCCATTTTTAGTTACCACATGAAGCAGAAAAATATTTCTTCAACAGTATTTTTCTCACCTTAATATGAGATGCATTGATGTAACCCGTGTTATTTTCTTTGGTTGGGACTAGCTCTACTCTGGTATCATCATAAGGAAGGACATCCTGGAACCGGTTTCTTTCAGCATTTTCAGGAAGCCGAGCTATTGAGCACTCACCATCAATAAGTCTTTTTTTCTGAATGCGCTCATATTCAGTAAACACCATCCCCTGCTCTAACCGTTGTTCCAGAACTTTACACTGAAAGACAGAACAAAATAGAACCATGCAAAGTCATGTTCTAAGGTGAGTCTATTTTAACAGAGAATTCACAAAGGATAAAATGTATGTGTTTTCCTCTCCTACGTACTTTTCCAATGCTTTTCCAGCTATTAATATTTTCGCAAACATACCAGAATAAATTAGAAGCAACCCTAACTAGTAGGGATTTTGTTCAAGTGAAAACTAAGAAGCCTGTTATAATTCATTAGGTCACAAAGACTGTGGATACCAGTGGTGGAAGAAAAATTACTTCATAGTTTCTATAAAGACAACCCCGTTGGGCAAAGAAATATTTGGCCAAAGCAGACAGCTATGCTATACTACAACCCGCCTCAAATACCTTTGAGCAAGGAATACTCATTAATCCTCCTGCTCAATATAGCATCATTTGAAAAGGTCTCCTTTAACCTTGTAATCTAAAAAGAACCTGTCAACTTTGTCATTTGGATGCAGAAAAACTCTAAAAATGTAAAACAGAACACTTGCCTCCATCAATGAGCAAATAATTCACTACCAACATTCCATACTTTCTTAGGCTGAAGACACTAAACTCTGCATACAGCAGCAAAGCCGCCTCAGAACCTGTTGCTGCAGCTGAGGTATAAATCTAGGATTTTTTCTACTAGTATAATTCAATCTGTTCTGTTTATTAAGCTGCTCCCTTCTCCCCCACCCCCTGATTTATTCTTTCAAAACCAAGTTCTTTCTAAATCATAAGACACTTCTGGAATTTCAACATCTCTTTGCCAACAATAATTAGAGGAATAATATGTAAGATTTCAGCCAGAAAATTTCATCTATGTCACATGTCCCCAGCCTCTCACAGCAACTGCTCTGCAGTATCAGGTCAGAAAAGTGTCTTGTATCAAATAACCTTAACGCCAAATGTTGCAGAGGAAGGTGTAAAACCTCAATCATATGCAATTTGCACATCAATACATGAACTGTACAAACTCCTTTATTATCTTAAGGCTAAATTTCCTCATTTAAACTGATAATAACATGAAGCTGAGCAATGAAACAGGCATTGAATCAACTTTAAAGTCATCTTCTAAAATATCTGCAGTCTGGACTTCCTTTCATGTCACATGTCTGCTTTGCATTGCCTCTTCTCAACTGTTTTGGGAATTACTCCCATTTCTTGGTATCATGTAATAGCATGGCTGAATTCAATACAGGTTAATCCAGGAAGAGACAATGGCTGTAAGTAAGAGGAAATAACTAACACAGATACTAAATGTAGAACTGCATCTCAATAACACAATATTAATTTTTGTCTCTAGGCATCTTTAAGGAGCATATGTATAGTTCAAAAAGAACTTCAGCTGTGTTGAAATGGAACAGCCAAATCTCCCTCCTATGGATCTCACTCTAAGCCTTCAAACTCCAAAACTGAATTTCTACTGCATGACTTGCAAATAATTTTCTTGGCCTATTCCTTAAAACTGCAGCTGGTGAGAGCAGGACTGTTACTTCAGGTTCTAATCCCTGCCCAGTGACTGTCAACAAATTGAGCTAGAGAAGGTCTGCAGCTGAGGATGCCCAACCGTGCTCAGAACCGGATTCTAAAGAGACTACTGGTCTCAGAATGTACAATAATCACCATAGACCTTGGTGTATCTAGTTGCTCCCTGGCTAGATGTGCAATGACAGCACTGTTTACATAGGCCCTCACAGGCTGGATATTGACTGTATTTCACTTTCCTGCGCCTATTTAATGATACACGAGGCAGGCTGAAGTATAGTTACTGATGTTGTTTACCCTGACACAAGCAGATGAGAGTCTTGTATTTCTCAAAGAATAATCCTCATATTCTAGAACCTGATGTCCCCTCAGTGATCTGAGAACTTTTACTGAATTAAAATTTTCCACAGATCGCACAAGTTCCATTTATATTTTCAGGGATCCACCTGAGGAAAACAGATAAGTAAAATCTGCACAAGCTGTACCCTGGGGATGCAATTTAACTACAAAATTTATTGTAAAAATTGTATGAATTACTAATAATTACAACTGAGTTCAATCTCACACTCAGAATTTTAATTTTCATATGTTTTCAGTCCAGAAACCCCCAAATTAAGAGAGAAAACAGAAAGACTTGGCAAAAAATGTATCCATAGAGCCTAAATAATTTGCTACCTATATGTTCAAAGGGTAATCTATAATCTGAATCACTGTCATCTTAAAGAAAAATCTGAGTTACACCCAGTATTTCTAACAATAATTATCAATCAGAAGTCTCATTCTTCATTTTGTTTCTATTATCAGTATTTGAGTTGCTTTGAATCTGAAGCATTTTAAAGTCAACACAAAGCACCATTCATATGCATTTCATTTTGAAAAATCACTAGTGTAGAAGAGAAATCAAGCGTTAAAAAAGTTCAACATACCCGTTCATCATTTGTTGCTCTTGTTGATTCTTCCCTCCCCTCATCTGGCAGAGGCATTCTAGTCAAAGCTAGTCCATTTAGGGCAGCTAGCTTTAGAGGCCCTATTTTTTTTGCATCATTTTTATTCTTTTTCATACCCTGCGGAAGAAAAGCTAAAACTTGTAAATATTGTTAAATATCTGGTGAAATTATAAAGCAGAAACCAGATGAGTTCAATTAAGCAAAGGATACTTCTTTGACCCCTTCTGCAAACAGCTCTGACCTTTTTTTTTCCCCGGTAAGCACGGAACTGAGAGATTAGGGTGGTGGGACTACATTCCTCCAAGGACACAACACAAGTCTGTCTTCATTCCAGACAGGTTAATGAAACTGCATGAGAATGACAAATATTGTTCCCTACAAAGCTCACCACTGAGGGTGTGAGGTGACAACTCTGGATAATTAACATTCTTGGACTGAACTGAAGTCACTTTCCAACCCCAAAACCACATAAAAATGATTCCTTTCTAGACATTTCAGTTTGCAGGCACTTTTCTTCCCCACAAGTGGGCATACCGATGAGCATATACATTTAAGGTATTTGGATATAGTTAAACGTTTGACAAAATTTGCAGAAAACTGCACATACAAAACATGAACACAGAACTGTAGACAGATCTGAGCCCTGAACCAGGCCATGAATCTAAATTATTGAAGTTACCATTCATTATTTGAGAAAAATTCCGAAGGGGGATTTTTATGAAAGAATAAATTCAAATGATTCTTTTGAAAAGCGTAAGAGAAAACTTCATCACTCCTGCAATTGCTAAGTTTGGTTGTTAACAAAAATACATTGAAAATGTGAGTGTATATGCTGCTTGAATGATAATCAATGCTTTCAAAAGCTAAATGGTAGTAAGGAATAAGAAGACAAAGCTAAGAGGATGAGACCACATTTAAAAGTGAAGTGAACACAAACACAACAGTTAAGAGTTCATTGGAAAGGAAAATGTGCAAACATTGGTAGGGGCCAGCTTTATTACCAGGATATTCATCTCAATATTGAACACTGGAAGGGATATTGTCTATTATGCAATGGCACTCTTAAATGTCACTGAACTAGAAAGTATTTTACTGAACACTTCCAGTGAAAAAGTTTTAATATCAATTTCATTTCAAAGGTTGACTTGAACATTTACATAGCTATCAGAAAGAAAAGGCATAGTGTGATTTTGGTAGACACATCAGTGTCTAAAAATGTATCTTTTGAAGAAAACACTAAGTGACTATCTAAATGTGAACACAAGGAGAAAGGTATCACCTTTTTTTCCTATATCCACATAACAAACAGGAGGAAGGAGACTTAGAAAAACATACACAATTATAAAATGAATTCAATGTTATGAATGTTCATTTCATTGTGCTCAGCTCCATGTATAACGAGTCTGACAGACAAAAAATTGTGAGAGCAGAAGCTATTTAAATACATAGCTTTTGCACAGGTTAGCTTTTGCAGCATCAGCTGTAACAGTTACTACAGCAGTAAAAGTTATATGGTAGTGCCACTGCAGTCCAATTTGCACCGAAAACTATTTCACAGTAACTCAGGCAGGCAACATGAACAACAAAGGCAAAATAAAAATAAAAATGGTCTTCCTCCATTAACACCTGAAATATGCCACATGCTACATAAAACTGAACAAAAGTTTAAAACAAAATGAATGGTAAGGACTGCCAGTGAAATTGTACAGTCTCACACAGACCTTAATGTTTCTATGAGGTGGGAATTACGGGGAAGGTGAAACTTGTAGTTGTTCACTATTTATAGCTTCATAAGATTGGAGTAGGAGAGAGATGCCCAAGAGACATGGCAAGCAAGAAATATCTTTAGTGGGATTAAAACAGCTTGAAGAGAAGGAAAAAGGAAAAGGATATGAAAAGGGGAAGGGATGGAGGAGAGAAGAGAATGCAAGGAAAGAATTTATTGCCTAATGTATCAGGTCTCCTGCTTGGGTCAGAACAAGCAAGCAAACGAATCCAAAAAAGTAAACACTCAGCTACATCTGATTTTTCAATGAGAGGAAGATTATAAAGCTGGCAGTGGAATGGAAAGAGTTGCTTCTGTTTCCAGATAAGGATATACAGGACAGAATTTGGGATCTAGAACTGGCTTTAAGTTAGCTCATTTTACAGTTGCTAGCCAGGTTAGGTGTATCAGGTGGATGGAGGCAGCACAGCTGGATTTGCATGGGAGGACTACACAAACAGAACTCAGACATGACAGAGAAGGGGATAAAAGATAGCTAAGCAAAGTTAATCAGGGAAAAACAGAAAAATAAAGGTTAAGCTTTTACTTCACATGTTTTAAAAGCATCTCAGGTCGATTAAAAAAACCCCAAACCTCAAAAAATCCCACACAACTCCCCCTACAGAACAACCCGAAACAAGAGGAATAGCATCCACTTACACCTAGTGGGGGAAGGCCTTCCACAATATTCTTCTTCCCAGACAAAAGATCGGACACAGGTCTCTTCTTTACTGAATCTTTCCTTACTCTGTATCTCCCTGATGTTGTAAGATCAGATTCTGACATAGATGGAGTAAGCAGTCCTTCCCCTCTTCTCTGTACCTGGCTTTCTACTAGTAAATGAACAGGACTCATATCTTTCATTCTCTTTTCTGTCTCTGTAATATGTAATTTAGGCTCAAGAATATGCAAAGGGCCAGCAGATGAAGCAACAGAGCTATAAGGGTAGTTCAGTAATGAATCATGAGAATAACCACCCATAACAGATGAAAGTTGGGTTTGATCTTCAGGGAGAGGAGAAAGACTTGTACTAGCCTTGTTTTCTTCTTCAAATTCTTCTTCCTCACTACTGTGAATCAGCATAGTGGCATCTGAAAGGGTTTTCTTATGATCACAGTTCACACTTTCTTCTTGCTCACTTTCTTTTTGCTTTGTTCTCTCCATCAGAATGTTGGGCTGTGACCCTTCTGAGATAACTCTTGGAAGAGCCACATCTGCCGCAGAAGCTGACATGGTCCTCTCTTTAATTCTTATTCCTTCAAAGCTGGGAGTCAAGCCTGCTATTTCAATACTGTTCCTTTTCTGCAGCTGAGCATGGCGTGCCGATGTTAGAGGTTCACTGACTTCCTGAAGAGAATGTGCCACAGGCAGGCTATCTTCCTGAAATGTCTGGACAGAATGGTGCACTCGTCTTGTGATAAGATCTGGATTGCTGCTGCTAATATAGATATGTCGTGAAAGGTCTGGAGTACTATTTGCAGGTCTTGGATACGGGTACGGGGGAGGTGGTCGATAAACTTGGGTCTTCATTATATTTGGTGCTGGATAGTCCTGAGCCTGGAGCTGCACATTTGTCAGCTCAGGCACGCTGACTGCCCCAACAACTGGGCGCTTTTCAACAGGATAGGGATAGGGGGATTGGCTATGAAAACTGTAGTTCAGGTTAAATGGATAATGATTAGATTGTGGGGAAGTGAAGTGAGCATGTTCTCGTATTTCAGGTTGACTGTAAACTAAGGCATCGGGCCTGCTGTAAGCGTATGAATTGCTGATGTTAAGATTTCTCATTGAATGACTCTGCCTATCTGTGTGCACCATTCCCCTGTTCAGCTGTCTCATCACAGTTTCATAGTCTGGTGTGGGACGATAAGAGGGTGGTATTAGTGCACTGTGTCTGTGTGATGGGACATAATCAGTTCTGAGGACATCGCTTCCAGTAATGCTTGGGTTAGAGGACATGGGGGACGGCTGCAAGTAATGTTGTGGATTATTCAAGGAGTTTGTGCTATGTGCACTATAGACACTACCATTGCGGATCCGACCACTGTAGTCATGAGGGGCTCTATCCAAGCTAGTCTGAGAGTGACAGTAGTATCCATTCTGATTGCTCACAAAGAGGTTATCTGAAAGTAAAGTTTAAGAACAATCTTTACGTCCAAGACACCAAGCACAGATACCCTCTATTAAGATGTAGGTAACCAATGTTTGAGATTTTGAAAATCTCAGTTATTCTTAGCTGTGTATTGAAATGGGAAGGAAAAAGAAACAAAAAAACCCAGCTTTTTTGTTGTTGTTGATACCTAGGGTATGTATACCAGAATAACCTATTATGTTCATTTAGATGATGCAAATTCCTATTGGAAAACACTCTCTCAGTTTAAGAATGGCTTTCTTCCGTTTAAGATAGGTTTGCTAAATTTCAGTCCAACTTAAACAAAATCCATATCAATCTTAAACCACATTAATTGAAAGAAGGAACATCTACACCAGGGTTTGCACTAATCTAATGAGATCAGTTTAAGCAAGAAATAAAAAAGCAAACAGAAAAGCACCAAAAACCTAAAAACACCCCAACAACCAAACACACACACCCCACTCCTCTTTCCCCCCCAGGCCATAAGTACATATAGTACCACAAGAGCCTTTTTTAAAAAAAAAAAAAAAAAAAAAAAAATCAAATTAACTTCTCTCCAGAAATTTTGGAAACAGTTTAAACCACCAGCATGTATTGTTTGCACATTAACATATACCCACTCTGATGGGTAAAGAAAATGATCTAACAGTTTATACATCCAATATGCACTTAATAATTTAACCATTACTTCATTGGATGTACAATTTGCCAAGCTCCAGAAGAGAACAATTCAGTCATTGCTTTAGATGTTTTTCATAATTTAACTCTTCAGGTTCACCAAAATAATTGCCACACTTATGCTAATGCATTTACTAACAATCAAAAATTCTTTTGTTTTTGAAAAAATTGTTCAAAAATAGGATGTGTGCAGTAGCAAGTATCCAGCAATAATTCTGACATTATAGTGGAAAGAATTCAGCTACATTCTGTATACCTGTACCTTCATGTGTAACTCTACTTAATCAGCATACATGCTTATTCCCTTACCAGTGAGCTGTTAAGAGCATTTCTTTTTACCCAGCTGACTTGTAGGACTGGAAGGTTTCTATCAAAACTGAGGCAACTTTGCAAAAGATTATAGTAAGCCCTTCAGGGCAGCAACTTTGTTAATTAATGACACAATGTGTAACAATCAAAAAAAAGGAGAGAAAACAGCCATGACTCCACTATAAACCGCTTAGACTAGGAGTGTGCATCCCTTGAGAATTCTAATTAGGACTTGCTTGGGGTTTTTTCTTTCCATTTTTTCAATCAAATGCATACCAATTCCATAACTTGCAGACTTTCTTAACCTTTGAATTCCCCACTAACCTTGTAGTCTAGTGAACTCTGAGAGAAACTTCTCTCTTCCTGCATCCTGGGTTTAAATATTGTTTTAATTATTTTTTAATTTATTTTTTAATTGTCTGAATTGTCTGAGAGCTGAGTTACTCTTTGCAACTACTAAGACCAATATTGACAAGGATCTTACAATGCCATAACATACCAGTTTGGTACATGAACAAAAAAACTGATGGTCAGTTAAGCTCACAAAAGCAACCACAGTCTATAGTTGCTGTATATGCTATCATAAGTAACTTTGCTCATATCCCATAGGAGAGGATATGGAGAGGAGCAGCTAAAGGAACTGGGGTTGTTTAGCCTGGAGAAAAAGAGGCTGAGAGGAGACCTGATCGCTCTCTACAACTGCCTGAAAGGAGGCTGTAGCAAAGGGAGTGTTGGTCTCTTCTGCCAAGTAACAAGTGATAGGATGAGAGGAAACGGCCTTAAGTTGTGCCAGCGGAGGTTTAGATTGGATATTAGGAAAACATTTTTCACCAAAAGGGTTGTCAAGCCTTGGAACAGGCTGCCCAGGGAAGTGGCTGAGCCCCCATCCCTGAAGGTATTTAAAAGATGGGTAGATGTGGTGCTTAGGGACGTGGTTTAGTGGTGGACTTGGCAGTGCTAGGTTAACAGCTGGACTTGATCTTAAAGGTCTTTTCCAACCTAAACAATTCTATGATTCTATTTCATATTAGCCTAAATGCGTAGAGTAGCAGCAAGCACTTCAATGAGTGTTGTAGTACAAACCTATCCCATGTTCACCCTATGATTTATCCAGCTCTAGCTAAAGTAGTTATAAATGCAAATCATAGCTTTTACCTTCTAGAGTTGTGTAGTGTGGCCTTGGATTTAATGAACCTACCTTGGGAGGATGCATATGGTTCAGTATAATGACCATTGTAATGCAGCTGAGGTGGTGGAGGCATCATATAAGGCTGAGGCTTGGGCTAAGAAAGCAAACATCTTATTGTTAGTTGAAAACTCATGATTTATTTTAAAAATAACTCTTGAAGATTTTTTTATATATAATGTATAATATTATATATATAATATATAATGTAAAATACATATACCCACACAAAGCCTTAGTCTTAAACCATTTCTCTAAATCTGCAATGTAAGTTTCTGCTGTGAGGTCATACAAGAAATATTTAAAAAAAAAAAAAAAAAAAGGGAAACAAACCCAAAACCACACACCATCAACCCAAGACCGTATCTTGCCATCTGACATCCAGGAGAGCCTCCCAGATGAGTCTCCTAGAGACAGGGCAATCAAACTAAAAATAGAAGTGTTTAAAATGTTTTTCATTTCAATTATTTTAATTCCATTATTCAGATATTACATAGCAGCTTTTTTGTACAAGTCAGAAACAGTTCCTCACATACTAGACTCATCTCTTTCACTGCTTATTTTATTTCACTGAAAGAAACTAATGTCTGATTCAGTCAACCGAAATTCACAAAAATGCAAATTAAGAACTATTTGGTCTCCTTACCATAGACATCCTGGATGAAGACCGCCTTCTAACAGGATTCACTGTAACAGGCTGGGTTTGTCTACAGAAGAAATCTTATGGTGAGAAATGATTCTTAACACCACCAAGACCTATTTCAAACCTCGGAAAGTGCTCCCAAGTTCAGTTAAAAGTCACTCTACATTTCTTGGAGCCAGACCCTGTGTTAAATAGTCCTCCCCAACAGTCTCAAAAGGAAAGAGCTCTGTGCATAAACCACCATCGCAGACATGAAATTGTTTACAGAATGTAACGTTACAGATGTTACAGGACCTGCAAAGCACTACTATACTGCATGAACATTTGTATGTTCTAACATTCAAGCTAATGGTAATAAATTTTCATAATTTGTTTGATTGCCCCCAGGATGGAGGTTCAGGAACCTTAAGCTCCTTGTTCCCCACCCTACACTGCACCTGTACTCAGCATTTTGCAGCAAGACAGAGGGTCAAAAGACAGCAGAATAATACAAATGCAGGAACTTCCAGATTTCAGAAAGAAAGATGATTGGTCAGCTCACCCTTTGGGAAGTGAAGGACGAGAAAGGATTGGAAAGCGTGGAAGGGAAAGAATGAGGGAAGATTTCTGAGACCCCTCCTCAGGTGGAGAGTCCAGGGAGTCTCTAAAGACAAGGTACATACAGATAAAGAAAAAAAATCCTCAACTTAATTCAGGCATGCATAAGACAGTTTTCAGCAGTAGGACCAGATGAGACAATCTTAGAAATAATCAGAAAAGTTTTTTTGAGGACTTTACCTATCAACAAAACCATGCCAATGTGAAAGCATTAAAATGAGTAAACCTAGAGACTGACTGACACTCAATACAGAACTACAGAACTGACATTATTCAGATAGCAATGCACAAGTCCCGCAAATGCACTACTTCTACGAGTATTTCTTATCGTTCTCAAAAGGCAGCCAGGTTTACAAGCTCAGAGGTACGAAGTCTACCCTATTCCAAATTAATCTCACTCTTCTAAAACAAATTACCATTAAACACACCAGTGCATCATCTGTGGTACAAAATATTTCATTACCTTTCCACTGGCCTCAGCAAATATTGGACCAACCCCTCCATAGCTATCTTCCCATGTACAAAGAGGAGGAATAGAACATTTGGGAAACATGCTTTTTTATGACAGACTATTCACTGCGTCTAATTCTCTATTCTTTGACTGAAGTAACTTAACTAAAGGAAAGCTGCAGCAGTAGAGGAGCTCAAATTCCAGCCCTTGATTTACAAGTTGGAGACCAGCCCATTTAAATTTAATTTGATGAATTGTATTAAATTTACTTTGCACTGGTGCTACTTGAGCTATACAGATTCCATGGATATCCAAAGGACCACATACCACTCATCTGTCAATCCAGCACATTTCAGGAGTGCTTCACATACACTTCCCGCCCTTTTAAAGGCCTCTAGAGTGTCCTTTCAGAGTGGTTCACCCCAACACAGGCCAAAATCCTAGTGATTCCAGTAGCTCACAAACATTCTAGCAATAGTAGCCCCCAAAGCAACTAAAGTCTGTCACAGCACTGAGATCCAGCAGCAGGGGCCAAACACTATTACTTTAGGTAAGATTTCAGTATTTAATATTGTCCTCTGTTATAAAGCAGAACACGTTTGAGAAAATGGTGATGAGTATTTTCTCAAAAAAGATTAAGAAAAAAAAAACCCAAATCATTAATTACTACCATCTAAAAAGGACAGTAAAAGACATTACAGAGCTTATAAAAGATTTCACTTCCCAATGGAAGCTTCAAGGGCATCAAGAGGCCTGCTAATATATTCTACTTACAGGCTGCATTTATTTAGTCTGTAAAATTTGTGTCTAGCCACACACATTCTCCACACATATTTTGCTGTTTCCATATCTTCCTGCCAAAAAACAAAAACAAAATGTGCATATTAGGCCATATACGCATACTCTTCACTTGCTTTCAGAGAAGACACTGAAATTTTTAAGATTAAATCAGCATTGACCAATTTTGTTTCAATATAACTTCATTACTGTCACCAGGTTTTCCCTAAAACTGTACTTTGTGGGCCTGAACATGCACTCTAGCCTGAGTTGAAAGTAGAAGCCTTTTGTTGAAGACATTCTTATCATCTATAATACTAACTCAATTTACAGCGTATATATACATATATCATGCCATAAGACTATCAACAGCTGCCTTCTTGACAAAGGCAACTGGTAGTTGCTACATAAAATTAATTCTGCAAGGAACACTGTGGCCCATTCCAGCAAAGCTCTAAGACCATGTTTATCTTTAAACGCCACTGATTTAAAAGCCATAAAAACATGCCAGTAATTTTACTGGAACAGATGAAAATGTTTGTGGCCACCTGAACCAAACTTGTCAATGTACTCAACACAAAAGGTCAGATTTTTAATGCCTTCCCATAGAAAGCTAGCCAGAGACAGTATTATTACTTTTGACTCACTCATACAGTTCAAAGTTGCTAAATATATAAAAAGTAGTTTTTATCCTTTAAATTAAACTAGCAGTCTTAATTTGTGTTTTTATTTACTGATGCCTTAGTGAAAATATAAAAGTAAAAATCTACTTACAGTTTGGAATTGGATTGTCTCTTCTTTGTTTGCCAGCTCTAATGCGAAAAAGGATTTGTTATGGGACATGTTGGCAATATCATGCCACCTGCAAAGAAAAGGGATAGGACATGACTGGCAAGCTCTGACTTTCAAACCACAGAAAATGCAACTGAAGAACAGAACTACTACCAGGAATATGGATAAATAAAGAGTTCATCAATTTATCTGAACAAGTTGCAGACCATCACTTCCACAGCCATTAAATGACTCCTGAAAGGAAAATATGTATGTGACTAACTCTTTTGAAGATGCGTAACATGTACAGTAATAAGTTAATTACCTGTCTTCCACTTCAAATTCTTTCAAGTGTTCTTTTTTTAAAAAAATAAATAAATTTAGACAATTTTAGTTATCAGTAAAATTATCATGTCCCGACTGCTTGAAAGCAAACTATACATTCTAGGGGGGAAAAAAATCTACACTAAACAAAGCCATTAAGGCATTATTATACATATTTTCTAGAACTCTCTTGCATGTTCACAGATGAGAAAAAGTTAGATAGCAAGAACTCTAATACCATATATTTATTCAACTTCTTGTTAAATATAAACATAGTTTGATCCATTAGTATTATGCTAGTGTAAATAAAACCTATATAATTCATTTATTAAAAGAATATTCTGCAGTGCACAGAGAAAAAACATGATCTACACACAGGAATCTCTCTACAGGTATTTACACAACTTCCATTTTCTATACGTAGATACGGCTGGGTCATGGTTTAGCCCCAGTCGGCAACCAAGAACCACAGAGCTGCTCACTCACCCTCTACCCTGGTGGGATGGGGGAGAGAATATTAAAAGCAAAAGTAAGAAAACTCATAGGTTGAGATAAGAACACTTTAATAATTGAAATAAAATAATAATGGCAGTCCAGGCACGGCAAGTTGTAAAAAATGTGCTCTACACTGCAGTCAGGGGGAATGGCCCTACATGGAGCCTCTGGCAGAAAGGACCAGGGGACACTCGAGACTGACCCTTAGGGTTTTGGGGTCAGGAATATAGAGGATCCCAGGCCCACTATACTCCAACTGAAAAAGAGGTAGTGGCAGCATATGAAGGGATTTGAGCTGCTTCAGAAGTGGTTGGTACTGAAGCACAGCTCCTGTTGGCATGCCAACTGCCAGTGCCAGGCTGAATGTTCAAAGGGAGGGTCCCTTTGAACACATCTTGCAACCAATGCTACATTGAGTAAGTGGGTTGCACTGATCACACAATGGGCATGTATAGGAAATCCCAGTAGCCCAGGAATCTTGGAAGTGATCATGGACTGGCCAGAAGGCAAAGATTTTGGAATATTGCCAGAGGAGAAGGTGACACATGCTGAGGAGGCCCCGCTGTATAATAAACTACCAGAAAATAAGAAACAATATGTCCTATTCACTGGTGGGTCTTGCCGTCTTGTAGGAAAGTATCAGAGGAGGAAGGCTGCTGCATGGAGTCCTATAAGACAAGTTGTAGAAACTGCTGAAGGAGAATTGAGCCAATTTGCAGAGGTGGAAGCCATCCAGCTGGCTTTAGGTATTGCTGAAAGAGAAAAATGGCCTGTACTTTATCTCTATATTGACTCAGGGATGGTGGCAAATGCCCTGTGGGGGTGGTTGCAGCAATGGAAGCAGAGCAACTGGCAGCGCAAAGGCAACCCCGTCTGGGCTGCCACACTGTGGCAAGATATTGATGCCCAGCTAGAGAACCTGGCTGTAAAAGTACATCACGTACCCAAGAATCAGACCACTGAAGAACATCAAAACAACCAGCAGGTGGATCAGGCTGCTAAGATTGAAGTGCCTCAGGTGGATCTGGACTGGCAACACAAGGGTGAATTATTTATAGCTCCATGGGCCCACAATACCTCAGGCCATCAAGGAAAAGATGCAACAAACATATGAGCTCATGACCAATGGGCGGACTTGACCATGGACGCTATTGCACAGGTTGTCCATGAATGTGAAACATGCGCTGCAATCAAACAAGCCAAGCAGTTAAAGCCTCGCTGGTATGG
This sequence comes from Egretta garzetta, assembly GCF_000687185.1. NCBI lineage: Eukaryota > Metazoa > Chordata > Aves > Pelecaniformes > Ardeidae > Egretta > Egretta garzetta. The sequence continues at coordinate 633,357 of NW_009259691.1, read as the reverse complement.
AGGACAGTGGCTGGAATATAAATATGGGGAGGCCTTGAAGATTGATTATATCACACTCCCACAAACCCGCTATGTGCTCACCGTGGTGGAAGCCACCACCAGATGGCTAGAAACACATCCCATGCCCCATGCCACCGCCCAGAACAGTATCATGGGTCTTGAAAAGCAAGTCCTGTGGTGACATGGCACCCCCGAAAGAATTGAGCCGGACAACAGGACTCATTTCCAAAACAGCCTCATAGACACCTGGGCCAAAGAGCATAGCACTGAGTGGGTAAGTCAACTC
>NW_009259691.1:610932-632202 GCF_000687185.1 Egretta garzetta | reverse complement strand
AACTGGTGGCAAGATTTTGCTGCCCAGGTAGAGAACCCGGTTGTAAAGGTACGTGACGTAGATGCTCACGTACACAAGAGCCGGGCCACTGAAGAACATCAAACCAACCCACAGATGGATCAGGCTGCTAAGATTGAAGTGCCTCAGGTGGATCTGGACTGGCAACACAAGGGTGAATTATTTATAGCTCCATGGGCCCACAATACCTCAGGCCATCAAGGAAAAGATGCAACAAACATATGAGCTCATGACCAATGGGCGGACTTGACCATGGACGCTATTGCACAGGTTGTCCATGTATGTGAAACTCGCGCTGCAATCAAACGAGCCAAGCAGTTAAAGCCTCGCTGGTATGGAGGACAGTGGCTGGAATATAAATATGGGGAGGCCTTGAAGATTGATTGTATCACACTCCCACAAACCAACTATGTGCTCACCATGGTGGAAGCCACCACCAGATGGCTAGAAACACATCCCATGCCCCATGCCACCGCCCGGAACAGTATCGTGGGTCTTGAAAAGCAAGTCCTGTGGTGACATGGCACCCCAGAAAGAATTGAGCCGGACAACAGGACTCATTTCCAAAACAGCCTCATAGACACCTGGGCCAAAGAGCATAGCACTGAGTGGGTACGTCACATCCCCTATCATGCACCAGCCTCTGGGAAAATCAAACAGTATGATGGGCTATTAAAGACCACACTGAGAGCAACGGGTGCTGGGACATTCAAATGTTGGGATACACATTTAACAAAAGCCACCCGGTTAGTCAACACTAGGGGATCTGCCAGTTGGGCTGGCCCTGCCCAATCAAAACTCTTACGTGCTATAGAGAGGTATAAATTCCCTGTAGTGCACATAAAAAAAAATGCTGGGGAAGACAGTCTGGGTTATTCCTGCCTCGGGCAAAGGAAAACCCATTTGTGGGATTGCTTTTGCTCAAGGACCTGGGTGCACTTGGTGGGTAATGCAGGAGAATGGGGAAGTCCAGTGTGTACCTCAAGGGGATTTGATTTTGGTTGAGAATAGCCAACGCACTGAACAATATGATGTGAATTGCTATATAATACTGGATATCATCACTTCTATGGTGGCTATATGCCATATCAACGGTACTATAGTACAAGTATCACAATGAAGAGTGAATGTTGACAAAACTGAGCAAGTGCAGCAGTGATGGAACCAGAACTAGCTTCAGCATGCAACAATCCAACACCACACACGATCTCTCCTGCCTTGAAGGACTGTTATGACAGATGGAGCCCAAAGTCATGGACCAAATGTACTCAACGGACATTTTAGCGTGATGGCCCGTAGACTAAGGAATTTATATGTGTATGTATATATCAAAAGACAAGGAAAGTGGTGGTGATTAATTGGAATGTATTGGAAAGGGTAGGACCTAGGCATGACACAGATGGTATAGAATAAGTGGTGGACAATGTCCTCGTTTCAGTTGTGATAGAGTTAATTTTCTTCCTAGTAGCGGCTGGGGCAGAGTTAATTTTCTTCCTAGTAGCTGGCATAGTGCTGTGTTTTGGATTTAGGATGAGAAGAATGTTGATAACACACTGATGTTTTAGTTGTTGCTAAGTAGCACTTAGACTACGTCAACGACTTTTCAGCTTCCCCTGCTCTGCCCAGGTGCACAAGAAGCTGGGAGGGGGCACAGCACAGACAGCTGATCCAAACTGCCCAAAGGGGTATATTCCATACCATATGACATCATGCTCAGTATATAAACTAGAGGGAGCTGGCTGGGGGGCAGTGACCCCTGCTCAGGGATGGGCTGGGTGTGGGTCAGGTGGTGAGAGGTTGCATCACTTGTTTTTCCTGGGTTTTGTTTCTCTCTCCCTCTTGTTGTTTTCCTTTTCATTACAATTTTTATTATTAATAATATTATTATTATTTTATTGCAATTATTAAACTGCTCTTATCTCAACGCATGAGTTTTCTTACTTTTGCTCTTCAGATTCTCACCCTCATTGCGCTGGGGGAGGAGGGTGAGCAAGTTGCTGTGCCGTGCTTCGTTGCCAACTGTGGCTAAACCTTGACAGGCTGATAGCATTTTCCATAGCTACTCACCATCATGTGCATGAAGTAGAGAAACACTGACATCCGCATTTTGATGTAGAACAAAGACTCTTCCAATTTAAGGCCTTGGTTCATAGGCATTTATGGATGCAATCATGAAATTACTTGAATCAATCTGAAGCATAACCCAGCCTTTGTAAATTGTAGTAGTGGGTCATTTGGCTATGTTTTTCTGCCACCCTAATACCATGATATAACTATCTCCGGAAGAACTGCCTATAGTCATACAACAAATAAGCAAAAGAGCAGAAAAATGGATCCTGAAATTGGAATATGAATACTTTCTGATGATCTCCAATATGTAACTTTTTTCTTATGTTAATACAGACACTGCACCTGCAGTTCTTTGCGAAATTATGTGAAATGCATGGACAAAGCTTTATTGCTCTCCCCTGTGTGCTTGGAAAGTCAGACAGCAGAGCTGTTGTTGCTTCATTCTGCAAGAAAGCAGAGCAGGGCATTTCTACCACTCTACACAATTAAGAACTTGGCATCAACTCTCCTATCAGTAGCAGTGATAGAGATTTTTGTGAAGGACAGTTAATGGTATTGAATTTGTAAATGCTATTAAACAAAACGCACAGTTGCTACTTTCCTAACCCCAGAAATTCACCACGAGTTCCAGTAACTGTTGGACCACAGTATTTCAAGATTCTGTTCATATTCAGCCAAAAATTCAATCCTAGAAGATGAAAGTTCACTAAGAATAAAGTCCTTCTTGCTCTAGCAATAACTACAGTTTACTAAGATTCATTAAAAAAAAAAAATCTCGATACGTATTTTTGTTATTTTATTCCAAATTCTGCCCAAAGATGCCCAAGCAACCCCGCTTAAACTCAGTGGGATTTGAACCTCTCAAACTTAGGCCATTTCACATGAAGACTGAATTTTAACTGTTAGGTAAGTTGCAGGCACGCCTATGTCTACAATTTAACTATCAGAACATTAAATAATAAACTAAAACAATGTATGAATCCAAAATAATGAAAGGAATATTACCATGCGACTCTCCTCTATTTCTTTTATATATAATAGATGAAAGGAACTCCTGGATAATTCTACAGTTGAATATTTCTAAGTAAATTGATGTGCCGATCTCAGGACTTAAGATGTACTATGTGCATAGAATAGCTCCTTTTTGACTCAATAAATGTATTGCAATTAAATGTATTTTAAATGTTCATCTCTTAGAATTAATCTGGCTTAAAGAGACTCATCCTGCAATGAAAACGTTGAAAAATTCCCACGGACAGCTACAAAATTGTGTTCAGGTTTATCAAATGAATAAATATTCATCATATCTAAGAGTCATTCATGCTAATGAGGAACACATAAAAAATGTGAAGTGCACAGATATTTTAAGAAAGAGCAATACTAACCTAAATACAACTGGAGGACGACCATTTTTGTGTTTCACAAAGATACCATCAAGACATGCTCCAATGAATATGTCACTTCCTTGGCTGTCCTGTAAAAAGTTGCAAGAAGTTATGCAAATACAGAAAAAAAGTCTTTGAAAGTAAAGTTACTTGAGAAGCAAGTACTTTTACAATTCTAGGGGAGAAAAGGGGTGGTGTGGGTTTTGTTTTTTATTTATTTTGGGCAGGAAATAACCCTCTTTACACAGGGGAAAAAGCAACCGAGACAAAGATCAAAGCCCTGTTTACCTTTGCAGGATAGGTCTCTTCACCATAGCCCTCCATTCTCTCTACTTCTTGCATATATAACATCTCTGCATCAGGAGGAGTAAGGCCTCTACAAATGAAAACAACGATCAGCTACTACTGTCAATAAGAAAAAAAAAATAAAAATCTTTGTTTTACTCTAACTGACACTGTCACAGCTTGAAAAGCATCCCCAAGACATCCAGGCAACCATCAAATCATGCTGTTTTCATCTGTACCAATGGCTGATATATTTGTCTCAGCCTTTACACTTTGATTCTAGTAACTTCTTTTTCTCAGGCAACTCTAGGGGTAAATGGCATCAAAGACCAGTTGAAATTATCATCTCTGCTAATGGCAGACAATTATCACGTGCTTCTTCAAATCCATCATTGTCACCATATTTTCTCACTTTACCAGAATGATTATTCTGGCACATGCGTTCAAGACCTGAATTTCTCCTATTGCAGTATACATCTCTAGGACCAATACAAAGTTTGATGTTTCACATTTCAGGAAAGCAAGTCTCATTTTCTAAATGCTGACAGAGTTTTAACTGTAATGGTTTGAAAACATGAGAAGGACGAGACCTGTAGGTAAATGTAATTTTTTTTTTTAATTAGACCAACTGGCAAAGACAGTTTTCTCACAGACTTGCAGTAGTGTCACAGGGATTAAAAGCTTGTGTTTCCCTACCTACCTCAGCTGATCTCACAAAGACATTATCTCTACCTGCAGAATCCTGTCATGCTCATTCTTGTGTTACTCAATTACTTTTTCAATCACCAACCTCTCTGTTTTTTCACTTTTTTGTAATGTCATACAGAGTAAGTTTTCTTTGCTGAACCTTAACCATGCAATCTTGTTACAAAAGCATTTCAAAGGTAAACGGATTTGAAATTTTCAAACTGTTGTTTTAAACCAATACAGGAAAAAATAATCAGTATTATTCACACAGTCACAAACATTTTTCCCTGATAAACTCACTGAACTGATGAACTTAACTTTCCTTTGTCTTGGACATCTTAGCTACCTTTTACTTAATAAGATCATAAGCATTCTGGCACAGTGACTGTCTCTACACTTCTACTGCCCTCAGTATCTGCCAGTGACGTTTATCAAGGAACATCCTTACTGGGGTCAGAACTTCACATAAACAAGTTTCAGAAATTATATACAGGTAAAGTCACACTATCTAATTTTGTCCCAGATTCTTAATTTTCAAACAGAATCCTCTCATTTATCTTAATGGTCAGTCTGTTCTCTTTTCACTTTCATTGAGCAAAAAATTCTTTTAATTTTAATGCAGATCTATCAGTGAAAAACTCATTTAAATTGGAGGTGAGATTAGTTCAACTGTCTTCTGAAATTCCCAGCTTCCTGTACTGAAGCAATCACATCAAAATTAAGCAATAAAGAGTTTTAGAAATGTTACCTGTACTTCTGATGTAGCAAGGCAACTTTCTGTGTCGCTTCTTCCAATATTTTTTCCTCTTGTAGCCAACCCTTAAGGTAAGATAGTATTTATAGAATGAAATACAAAATATTCTACAAAAGTTAATGGTTCACAAGTGAATCAACCTTCCACTCCAGTCTTGGAGCTTAGATGTTGTAATGTGAACACAAACAAAACCAAAAAGCACAATGTTTTGAAGGGGTTTTACTCACTTTCCCATCTCTACCCAGCCTTGTTTTCAGTGTAATATGTCATAAAATTGAAAAGATCTTGCAACATCTGTGCTTCTGTGTAATATAAGGTATCGTATTTCACTCCAGACTCAAAGAAAATCTTTACTGAATTTGATAATCTAGGGAGCAGTAAGCTAGATGTATCATGGAGTCTTTAACAATGGTTTGCATTTACCAATCTAAAGAAAGATTTAAATTTAACTTTATCAATTTAAAGTAATTACTTACCACTGGAAACAAAGCAAATCTTTGTAGAAACTCCTGAGATTCATACTGATCATAGTCTCCAAAATCAGCTAAAAAATAAAAAAATTATTGGAATCAAACATTTGTAACAAAATTATTCAATACCCAATTAATTGCAGCAGGATCTCCAAGTAGCAAATCTCCACCCTATTGAACTATGATCTGAAACTAAAACAACAGAACAAACTAACCAGTCATGTTTATGAAGAAGAAAAGGAAAACCACATCCCATCTTTTTACCTTGTTCAGAAAAATTGATAACACTCCTTGTGGGTAGGAAAGGAGAAGAAACGATAAAACAATCAGTGTTGCTCCAAGTTCTTTGGGTTTTTATTTGTTTGGTTTTTTGATCACAGAATGGTTGAGGTTAGAAGGGGCCTCTGGAGTTCTAGCCCTAAGCAGGGTCAGCTACAGCGTATTTTCTCGGAGCCTTCTCTGGTCAAGTTTTGAATAGAGAGGATGGAGACTTTACAACTTCTCTGGGCAACCTGTTCCAGTGTCTCACCACTCTAACAACAGAAAACTCTTACTAAGTTTAGATTAAATTTCCTGTATTTCAATTTGTGGCCATCACCTGAGAAGAGTCTGGCTCCATCTTCTTTACTCCCTCCTGTCAGATACCTAATTACTGGCAGTATAGCACCAGCAGACTGCTGTAACTTGCAGATGGACTCTGACACCGCACAGAGCAGCTGGAGCACCCTTCCACCTGCAGGCCTTCTACAGCTCCCTGCACCCAGACATGCAGAAAGGGGGCTGTAGAAGCCTTCCCAGACTCACAGGCATGCTCAGAAGGGACTTAATAACAGTTTTGATTTTAATAACAGTTTTGATTTTACATCATGCCGTTAATTTAAAACCTGCATTTTTACTAAGTTGTTTTTCACTGTGTTATCAACACACACAGTTTCTCTCTCTTATACAAGACTGAAAAAGGAATGGGAAAGCTAAAAGGATAAATATTTTCCATCTGGAAAGAGGAATATATTGAAAGATTTCTATAAACAACTCACTGTGCGGAGAGACATTTACACTGTCCAAAGATATGAAAATAACAAAGCAAGATTTTGTCAGTAGAAGACCATTAAATCCTGGCTTGGATTAAACAGATTCGCTGTTATATAAACAAGTCGCTAATACAATTCACCCTACTCCACTGGTAACCACATTTTCAAAAAACATAATCATTGTCTTTAATGTGATACCACCAACACATATAATTAAAAAAAAAAGACAAAAAGAAGTTAAGTTGTATGTACTGCCAATGATTTTAAGTCCCTTTCAATTTTGGCAGATTTACAATTGCTGTTAGATATACTGGAGTGGCATTCACTGTGAAGCAATATACAAACACACTAAACAAAGCTGTTGCTATTAAAAACTTTTATTTTGAGAGATTTAAGATCAAACAAGCATGTTAGCAGGGAACTCCAGACATGATCAGTGCAGACAGACTTAGGACTAGTAGTTGTCTGGTGTATGCTTCAGTTCGGAAAAATAAAATAGCCATTTTCATGTAGATATCACAGAAACGGGTCTTCAGGAGCGATTTGAACATAGGAATTGTTAACAGTCTTGCACGCTAACTTGAAATAATCTTAGGTGTTAGGATATTTTGGAGAAAAAGTGGAGATACAAGTACTACCGTACATTCAAATTTGCTTATTTATTAAAACATATCTCTCTCTCTCTCATTACCATGTCAGAATAAAGAGTCTTCGTTAACAGAAACAGATGAAAGGTCTATCGATGTGAGCAGATGACTAAAGCCCTTGCCCTCAAAGGAACTCTGATGTCTAATTCAAACCCAGCTCCTGAAATACATGTTAGATACCCTGGTATACCTCTGAGGATTGCACAGAAATACTAGCAAGTCCAGGGCCACTGATCCCACTGTTCCCCCTCCTCAGCCCATATGATGAAGTTCCAAGGAGCAAGCCTTTCACAACTTACTGAGTTGGGTCTTTGAGCAGTAAATGGAAACTGTGCAATAGAAAATATATCACCAAAGTTCCTAATGCAACATTAACTAATTGGCACAATTGCCTTACTTACCCTGAACAGCTAAACCAGCCAGATGTATCGCTTGTTCCAGGGTGCAAGGAATGTTGCCCTCCAAGATATCTTTCTTTAATTGCAAATAATACTGATACCTACATGGGGAAAAAAAGAAAAAGCTAACACAGGCTTCTTAATTTAAAGAGAGTGCAAATGAACATGCCTGCATTTCTTATGTCTCTCTGCATTCCCCAGTTTCTGTGGAGGGTGGTCTTCCTCATCATTTGTACTCACTATTTCATGGTCTTTGTTAACTCCTCCCTTAGCTTTCACGTAACACTGCAGAATCAAATACTCTTATATCTCATCAAATACCCTTATAATCAAATACCTCTTAAAACAAAGAATCGCCATGATTTCTATCTACTAGGCCAGGTTGGATGGGGCTCTGAGCAACCTGATCTAGTTAAAGATGTCCCTGCTCACTACAGGGGGGTTGAACTAGATGACCTCCAAAGGTCCCTTCCAACCCAAAACACTCTATGATTCTGCAATACTACCATACTCTCCTAAGTTTTTTATTTCTACCTCTTCCTTCCTTAATATTCTTATCTCCTCTTTACAATATTCAGTAAGCTGCTGCTGTATTGCTGCATTCTCTTCCAATAGATTTAAGATCACGCATCCCTTCAATCACAATAATGACTTTCTGCATTACAACTTCTGAGTAAATTTTGTTCTCACTTTCAAGGCACCATTTTTTCCCTCTAATCCAAACTTTTCCTGGGTTGTCTCTTGTACATGCAACTGCTACTAGCTGTACAGTTTGTCCACAGTCTGAATGACTATTTTGAATTCTTCTGCCCCTTTCAGCCATCCATGGAACACCCTATCTGGAGCCCAAAACACCTCAAAACTCAAAACCGCCATTATAGCTACACAGACTTTTCCAGGAAGGACATATGTCTTCTGTAAGTCTAGTTTTAAAAGCTTCTTAACTTCCTCATATTGTAGGTTAACTCTTGTAAAGTAAGGCTTTAATACCGAGAACATGGAAGCACATGCTGCAATTCATTCAGTGATTAGAAAGGTCAGGTAAACACCACACAAATTGTCATCAGGCTAAAAGATGTCTCTCTTCCCTCACTATTTAACAGCCTGTTAAATACAGTGACATTTTATAAATATTGTTTAGGCTCTTCTGGATCCTACTACAGAAAAGCAGTATGTCATGACAGTAGATAATATCCTTATACAACACACACAAGAACAGCTGGGTCTAAACTCAGGCCTTAAAAAAACAGGAAAGGAAAAAGTCACTGCGTATCAAGGCATTTGGGGATATAATTCTTCCCAGTCAAGCAGTAGAATGTAAGCTCTTTCCATAGAACTGCTATTAAAAGTAAGCATACAGATGAACAATCTTGACGCTACCTCATGCTAGTACAAATACGATTTCCATTTCCTGGTATACATTAAACAGAGGATTTGCTTAAACATGCTCATTCTCATTTATATTGAAAAAGCATTAAAAAAATCCACAGATTTCTGAAACTAATCCAGACTCTCACTATCATACATCAAAGCAAGTAACATCCTCTAGGACTTGAGTATAAGGTTGGCACAAAATTCCTGCTTCCTACATGGCAGCATACTGCAAAATTGCTGTTAAAGCTCCAGCATAAACATCATATTCTTTAAATAAATGCCACAGAAGACTATTCGAGGTTTTTCAGGCAATTTAGCTATTCAATGCAACACATGACATTTACCTTACTCTAATGCATCCTAGTACACCAACAAGCACAGAATCTGAACCAAAGATTTATTAAAAAAAGAAAAAAGAAAGACCACTTGAATGACTTTTTAAGCCAGTAACATTGCTGAGAAAAAGCCCCAAATTTCAGAGTTTTCAGAAAGAAAATAATCTTACAAAAATTACACAGAAAAAACCCAAAAACTAAAGCTGCCAGGCATTACAGCACCAGTGTCTCCACCAAGAGGCTTATCTCCCTGAAAAGCTTTCACATCACAATTTGTGGGAAAGGTCTCTGGCAAAGTGTTTTAGCACCAGATTATATAAAGACAGTTTCATGTAACCACAGAATAAATTAAGATGGAAAAGACCTCCGAGTGATCATCTGGTTCAACTCCCCACTCAAAGCAGGGCCAACTTGCAGTTACCAGCTTAAACAGGTTGATTAATGCAAGCACATATTTCTGAAATACCAAATATATGTTTGTAATCCAGTTACTGATTTTGTACTAATTTGCCTGTTAAAAATAATAATTAAATCAGAAAAACTATACACATTAAGACACTAGAAGCCAATATATAGGCCCATAGGAATAACTGGCCAGTATACCTGCTCAATTTTACTTTTCCCCTGCAGTCAGCACCACTTATGTGACATTCCCCAGATTCACAGTAGAAATGTATGTATGATCTCAAAGCTAACATCCATCTTCATTGCTCAGTGATACACACACACAAAAAATCACAAGCTGAAGCTTAGCCTGTAGTTTGCCAATGTATTGTACTGAAAGTAAAGTAAGTACTGAAAGCAAAATAAAGGAAAGCATAGCTCTATAAAATCTGCATGTGCTTTGTGCAGGATGGACGTCCCTGAAAGCAACATATGGCTCTTCAAAACAAAGAGAGACAAACATGAAGGGACTACAACAATTAAAAGTCTGACCATGCAAGTATGCCTATTACTGAAAACAGGTTTGAATAGATTCCTAACATCACCAAAAAATTAGTTGTTTGCTTAGTTTGTCACATACTTTAAATATTCAAAAGGGAAATAAATACACAGTTTGAACACAAATTCTGACTAAAATAATAATTTCCATTTGGGGGTGGGGAGAGGGGAGGGAAGCAGACAATTTTTAAATAAACCATATATTTCAGAATGCCGAAAGCAAAATTATAGACATATGTATTAAGTTTACCTGGTAATCTACTGCTGAAGCTGAGAAACAGTAGGCACATAGAACACCACTCCAAAATACACAGTTGGCTCCAAGGCGTATTTGTCCAGCTGTTTTTTCAGAGGTTTGTCCAAATCTACCCATCTGCGCTGATTCTGCTTATTATAATACCACAGACTGAAATACGTAATCTGAAAAAGAGGCATTTAAATGATGAAAAAAAGTCAATATTGCAGTATTAAATAAAATCTATTGTGTGAACATCTTGCTACTTAGAAATAAAGGTTTTAAAACACTGACTAAGGCTATGGGTTATTGAAAACTTAGAGAACTGGAGAGACATTTAATATCAAAAGCAGACATTACTTCTAGATATGCAATCCACGTACACAAGGTCCCCCACCTAAAACATTACCAAACCTGCTCTTTATTTGCAAATTGTCCCTGACCCTGTTGTGGCAACTCACAGATGTTAGTAGTAAGCATTTATGTGTGACAGGAAAACTAGGGAAGTGCGGAAGGCAAATAGAAAATCACACTGGACAGCAGGAGAGTAAAGTATGGCTTCTCTGGTGAGCTGGCAGGCAGGCTCACATGAGATGCTGAAGGACAAAAGAGCACAGGACAGCTGGTCAGTCGAAGACAAGCTCATTAAAGCAATGCACGGCTCATCCCACGAGCCAGCAAATGACCAGGTACAGCAGAAAGCTACCTTGCCTGAGCAGGCAACTCTTGACCAAGCCAAAACACTGGAACAGATTGCCCCGATATGTAATGCAAAATGGTAAGTAAACTAGGGGACCAAAAACCAAAAGTAAGAGTTGAAGTTGAACTATATGCCATGAGCTATCTGATCTCACTTGCTAGGAAGAGCTCAAAAAAGAAAGCCTACTGTGCTGGCCCAGCCCATCTGCCCAACAGGTCAACCGCATCAACCATGTGATCTGAAACACCGAACCACAACCTTCTGGGTGAGTAGAGGCTAAGGCAGAGACTGAAACCTAAGGATAACAGCTACAGAACCACAATAGCACACCAATGAAGTCGAAAGACTTCTATACAAGATACCATACAAACACTTTTGGAAACCAACTAAAAAATGTATGCAAAAACTTCTAAGCAACTGTTTGAATAACTTTCATCTGCAGCCTTGGTGTATTTAACCCTCAAAGAAGCACAGATGTATAACAAGGTTAGGAGAGAAAGAGCACAAACTTGTGTTAACACCATCACCGTTTCAAACCTTCTGATGTAAGATACTACGGGCTCTACACCCTGAAGTCTAAACTGAACGTATAGCCTATTTTTAAGGCATGATGATCACTTGCACTGGTTTGTTTCTTTAAAAACACTGACTGCTTTTTCTTGCCTACGCACAGAACTGAGTAGCTACTGGCACAACAGACTAAGACAAATGATTCCACTTTTTAAAATAGTGGCACAACAAACTAAGAAAAATGATTCCACTTTTTAAAATATTCTCTGGAACCCATCATATCTTTAAGCAAGATTTTTCTGCCACGGTGTTTTCCCTTACAAACTCTTTCAATCTGGACTATCAAAAATAAAATAAAAGCCAAGCAAAACACTATGGACCAAAGTCTGTCTTTTGACTTGTATGCAAACCTTTCACTTGACTTCAGGGACAGAATTTGATCCTGTGTTTTCAGCGGAGCTTATGCACCCTGGAATATTCGCACTGATTAAAATAGAATCCATTTTTATTCATTGCTAAAACATTTTATTATTAGCAGCTCAGGACAACACCCAATTCTAAAAAGAATGTCATGACATAATTCTTAAAATATGTTAAGCCGTTAAGATTAACACTACTTTGAGGTTCATTTATTTTAATGACTTATTCATGACCCAACCCCTTTGAAGAAAATCTACTAGAAATAAAAAGAACATATAATTTCTGCACCGTTACTTTCTGCCTAGCTTCTTTCTGTCACTACAGACAGGAATAGTAAGCATTTTTCCATAAAAGTTCAAGAGTATCAAGAAGACAAAAGTACCAAAAGCCCAACACAGTATTACAGCTCACAAGTTGGTGGGAGTGATGTGACTTCATCTATGAAGTCAACCAGACTTCCTAAGCTAAGCAGAGGAGCTTTGTCAGGTACAAGTGCCACAAAACTACATTACTGTAGATGACTATATTGTATCTTTTGGCATGATGTATGATGAGAGTTGGAGAAGTGGGGCTGACCAGTCTTAAGAAGAGACTAACGTAAAATCTTACTGTGGACTTCAATTGCCTAAGAGCAGGGTATAGACAAGACAGAGCCAGACTTTTTGGAAGCGCTCACTACAAGTATGAGAAGCACTGGGCACAAGCTGCAATGTGGGAAATTCCAATTAGATCAGGAAAAAAATTCCACAACAAGACTAACTGAACACCGGAACAGGTAGCCCCAAAAGGTGTCAAATCTCTATCCTTGGAGGCACTCGAACTCACCCAGGCAAAGCCTGAGCCACCTGATCCAAGCTGGCTTTCCTGAGCAGAGGGTGGGATCGTGCACCCTGAGAGGTCCCTTCCAACTCAAACTATTATGTGATTCTATGCCATTATAAAATTGGTGCTGACAAAGAGAAACAGTTTACTGAAAAATTCTTGGATGTAAATTAAATAAAACCTTGGTTTTTTAAAAAAGAAGTATTATCTTTTACAAACTCATTAAAAACTGAGCTTTAAATCTTAGAATTCTCATCAGTTTCCACATCTGTTGAGCATACTTTGCTGTTCCTTATCTGTTTTATAATTTGAAATGGAATCAATGAGATAGTCCTTCTTCCCTCTACCAACTGCCTGATATTACTTAGTTCCAATTAACTGCTGTATTTCATTTTATTTTCCTTAATATGGATCAGCCTCATCCGTAATATAATTCCACTTTGGCTCTAATATAATCTAATCATCACTTGTATATATCAGTTATTCTGATTAGCAGTATAAAAAAAAAGTCAATATAGAATTTCAGGGTCTGTTTTGGTCACAGTTTACACTATCTAGAAAAGAAAAAAAAAATAAAAAAGTGACAAATGTATATGCCACGTATCAAATGTGTGTCATCTTCTCACTTGAGCTTAACAGCATCTATTATCATCCCCAAACTCGACCTTTTTTGACAATATAATATAAAGAAAAAGTTATGTTCCCTAGGATTTTCATACCATGCTATTACTGCCATCTTTAAAAAAGAAAAAGAAAACATTATTAAGCCTCAGACTAAAGGAAAAAAAAACTCAGCACTTTTGTGGATGGAAGCAAGGAGGACAAACAAATAGACTTTACCACACATTCCCCTGAGGCATAACAGTGTTCAAAGTCTACTTCAAACTTATGTATTTAATTATATATTTCCTAGCTCATTTCCATATCCTATAATACAAATCTTACAGAATATCTCACAGGTTACAAAAAGACTGGAAAAGAGAAGTGTTTTCTAATTTATAACACAGTGCCTTCTAATTAAGGCAATCTACTACCTGCCTCAAGTGTACACTGACCTGAGGAACCATCATCCTAAGATGTGAGGCAAGAAATTAAAAAAATAAATAAATAAATAACAGGGTTTACAGAAGAATGCAATCAAAATATGTTTTCAAGCTTTTCCTCTTTTACACTGGTATGTACAAATAAAACAAGCCATAAGACTTTCCTGAACACAGTGCTGAAAACACCATCTCATTACTGAAGAATAAGCACTGCAGTCGGACTTTATAAAATCCCAGTTAGCCCAAGGGCTCCACTGCGTCTCGCTTTATTACATGAGTGGATACAAAACAGCTCCTGCCATCAGGATATCACAGTTCAAATAAACTGCATGCAAGAGAACTGGGTCAATATTATTGTACCATGCACAACTGCCAGATACCAAGCCAAAGCTTTACCCTACTCCCAATGTTAAGAAATACAGAAGGTAACAAGAGGCCCTGAAAATTCTCCAGAAACTCCACTCTTACCATAGCAGACAACCTCCTCCATAAATCTTCCCAATCTCTAGGGGAGAAAAGATTTGGAGCAGCCTGGACTGGCCATTGTACAAGATCCAAGACTTCCTGGAAGTGGTGGGAAAAAAACCCCACAACTGTGAGTCTTGCCATGTACCAGCTGCACTCCTCTACATACTACCACAACCAATTCTTCTGGCAGAAAAAGGAGGACCTTTGGCGAGCCTCATAAAAATCCCTCCCTTTTCTCCATCTTGAAGCTACTCACTTTAGGGTACTTTTACTTATACTATTTTTGTTGTTCTAGTACTGACAAGATCTTCAACTGTAGCTGCAGGAGGGAGCATTTAACAGGGTAGCTATATAAATACAGGCAGAAGTCGGTCTTAAGTCTTAGTTCTTTCATCATGGAAACCTTTTTCCCCACACTCACCCACACGCAAATATTTTCTCCTAACTACTCCAATATGGGTTTCACAAACACTATTTAAACAAAGCAATTGCCAACCAGAGCTTAAAGCAAAACAGCAGGGATAAGAAATAAACAAACAAAATCAATACTTTGCAAGGTAATCTGACATACTCTAATTTATTCAAATTAAAACATTGTACAAATCACAACACACTGCGTTTTACACCCTTCAAATATCTTGAATAAACGGTCTTCTGACAGGCAAGGCAGATTCTACCCATCACTACATTAAGGTAAACTGGCTAATTTACAAGCTAAAGAGCAACACCTTCATAGTGCATAGAAGACATTACATCCAAGACATATTTTAACCTCTTGCAGAAACAGGTCAGTTATCAACATGACCAAGAAATGTAGAAACATAGTGGTTTTTTTTAAAAATCATGTTACTTTTTTCCACCACTGTCCAAGGCTC
The DNA here is from genome assembly GCF_000687185.1 of Egretta garzetta. Classification (NCBI taxonomy): domain Eukaryota; kingdom Metazoa; phylum Chordata; class Aves; order Pelecaniformes; family Ardeidae; genus Egretta; species Egretta garzetta. Next base: position 616,733 of record NW_009259691.1, on the reverse strand, counting down.
CAGGAAGGATGGACTCACATATCTGCTTTTGACTCACACCTTACACAGTGGTTCCCATTCACCAGAGGCTTAAATTCTGATTCCTTTACAACAGGGAAAAGCAAAATTTCAAAGTAGTCTAAAAATCCTAAACAATAAACTAATGTCTTCGTTTCAGAAGTAAAGAAAACCTCCTCTATCAAAATTAATATAAAACTGTACAGCAATTCACAGCCATTGTGACAGTGAAAAAATACAATGAAGTGGTATATTCAATTTCTGACCTAACTTTATAAAAAAGCTAAAGAAATCTGGGGCAAGGCTTCCTAACTGCCACTATTTCCTTCAAGGAAAAACCTTAATTTTGTGCTGCTCAGTGTAATAAGACTGTGTGCAAATCCTATACCCGAATGTATAGCTTTTTTTCCTTCAGAAAAAGGAAGTACTACAATAATTGCACTAAGCCAGTTACTCATTTTTGATGGACTACTCTGTCCTTCAATTTATCTTGATTGCTAAATTACAATTACAGCACACTTACAATTAATATATGTTTTAGATGGTGTCAAGTTTGTTTTTCAATAAAGTAGCATCTTTTAAATTAATTAGATTACACACTGAAAGTCTGCGTTTTTATATACATTCCTCCATGACAATTTCTCCTTTCCTAATTTTAAGGAAAACTTGGTTCAGAGAGGCAACCATAGCAGTTCAGCTATGAGCACTGCTTCTCTTCTTTTTTCTCCAAGCATTAACTAAAATTTTGTCAGACTTTGATACAAGGCATAAACATAGTATGTTAGTGACCCCTCTGTCATGACTTGGCCCAACTTTCAGTTGCCAGTCAATATGTTTACTGATACATGCACATGTAAGAACATTTATGGTTGCACTTGGCCTTATTTTAAAAATACTCTTTACATATGCAAAACACACATTTAAGAAACCACCACACTGCACTGGTGTGGTATTTTTTTTGTGTTTTCTCCAAACAAGAGCTGATATTTTAGAATTTAGAGCAAAGTTTTACAGCATAGTTCAAGCATTTCTGAAGCACTGTTTCAGAACTCTGAAGTTATTCGGGATCTGGATAATCTTGATTCCTTCTTTCCTATTCATGTCCAAAACAAACACAGGAACCTGCATATGCACAACACATACTCTCCACAGAAGTTCCCTACCATTTGTTCTTGTACTTGGCCCCAAATCTCCACCACATATCTGCAGTTAAGTCAGACTCTGCCTGTACAGAGTAGCAGAATTTGCCCCTTCATTCTGGTTTAGAAGTATTATTAGAAAACAGAAATAAAAGAAGATCCAGCAAGAGAGGTAAATCAGTTGTAACATCTCCTACCAAATATCCTATAGATATCTAGCTGTATTAACATTTAAAAAAACCCATTTCTGTATTTTCTAGTATTTAATTTGCATACTCATGCCCTAGATGCAAGATGAGCAGCACAGCACATACTTTTTAAGGTAGTTAACAATCAGAGCTCTCAGCACTTTTTCAGAACTTGTAATTCCAGAACCGTTTTCCGCAACAAATACAGCTTTTTGCATAAATCAAGTTTTATCTCACAGGATAAAAGACAGGCTGTGCTACAAAGGGTAAGTTACTTATGTTCCCTGTTCCCTTTGGCTTCTTTCCCCAGTTCCTCAGTTGAAGAGAGCTGGATTACATGTCCACTGCTGATGAGTCACATTCTGTGAATACCAGAAGATGTTCTTCTTAGCTTAATGCATTCATTTCACTTTTCTGTAAAGTCTGCCATTCAGTAAAACAATAAAATTATCAACATACTTAAGACTTCCTAAAGCCTAACTATGTGTCCATGCTAGTATACAACTTGGAAATTGAGAAGTACTAACTGGAAAATCAAAAGAAAACCAATGTTTAGCTACACAAAGCATAATTTGAAGACTACTCATTTACATAAATATCTGTTAAAAGAAATATCTTAAAAGACGGCACAGCATTAAAAGTAAGCTATTCAATTCACCGTCCAAATTCAGTAACTGCAGACTACACCCGAGACACATTTATAAATTTTACCATTTAATGTTTTAAAAGGTAGAGATTTCCCTCATACCTCCTGCAATAAACTGGTTTGAAGGTGCAATGGGAACTGCATAGCCCATATACAGTAATCCAAAACTGATGCCTTGGTTTTCATAATTGCATTAAGCCTCAGTATTCAAATAAACAGCCATACTTTCATGTTTAACGCTTTGAATTCCATTCATGCTTTACGGGTGCTTAATGCATTAACAGTATGTAACATCTTATAGAAAGTATTTTACAGTATCAAGGACTAATGCTGGTTTTGCAGATTTAAGCAAAGGACTGAGCAAATTTTTCTTTCTGAAAACTTTCTACTAAGCAAGCAGTCAGGAATGACCCAGTATCTGCTTGGCAAATCTGACTATTTAAAGCAGAACAACATTTTTTGAATGCAAGCTCTGGAAAGTAATTTATATCCCTATTTTCCATTCCCTTTTATTGCAACACATTTTCCTGCCAAAATAATCCATGCAAGAATGCATGACTGAAGGAATCTGCTCAGAATTCAATAGTGTACTGTCAACTCCCTTGGTCTGATATACGACTCTTAATTGAGGGAATTGCCATCTTTCTCTCTCTCTCTCTCTCTCTCTTTTTTTTTTACCAGATTTTTAGGACTAGCTCCAAAGAAAGAGATAATAAAGAATAGCTGAAAAAACCTGCATCTCCAGAGCTCTGTGACTAGTTCAATAAAAGCTAGCAGTCATCATTCAGGAAGACAAAGCCTTTGGGTTTTGCAAACCAAATATAGTTAAAATTCTTTACCTTCCATTGACTTAGCAGTGACATCTGAAAGTGGATAGATAAAATTGACAAGCTCCATTCACACAACAATAACTGAATTCTAAATATATGATATCTGATGTGTTCTAAGCAAACACTAAGGCTACGAGGTAGTTAAAATTCTCCCTTTGCTAGAAGGAGCAAGACAAAAAAAAGTCACATTGTTGCACAGAACTGCATTTTTCCAAAATAACTGTACACTAACAAAAATATTTGGAGAACCTACAAGAACGCATATTGGGATTGAAAACAACCTCAGTAAGCACACACTTAGAGATTAATGGATCCACATCTATCTCATTTATTTATTATTCACCAAACAGGAAAAAAAAATATATTACAACTAACTATATATAGCTTTTCCGACTGAGAAATCCTACAGTAATGCATGCTGTGTGCAGTAATAAATGTTTGCAGGATTGAGTCCTAAATTTATTTGCTTATTATTTGAGCAAAGTTATAAGCAGTTGTCATAGCTTGACAATGAAAATACAACATTTCAAAAAGTCACAGGTATTAGACAACAATTATTTTCATGACTACTTTTGGTTACCTAAGGCTAGGGTTTTCATCCTGAATTTTAATCCCCTACTCAAAACACCATTATATGGCAGACCACATAACAGAGCAAAAGCATCTTTTTCAGAAAAATGTTAGCAACACTAAACTTTTATTATGAGTTTTCTCTCTCCCACCTCCCAGAAGTGCACATGCTGTCACAGTTTAATGACTAATAAATGAACTAAACCTTTTCAGACTCTTGTGGGAAATGTCACTTTACACAGGATCAAGAGCATTCAGCTACTACAATCAAATCCACCTGTGTTCAACAAAATTATATAACAATGACACTGGTTCATATGTTGGTAATCTATGTAGATCTTAAAAAAAGTTTCACAGCTCAGCATTTTAGAAGTAATTCACTTGATGCAGGAGATGTATGAATAATCACTAAATGTGTATCAAGAGAGTAAATTTCAGTTGCAAAAGGATCCTTCAAAACATCAAGTACGGAATTCTGGGGGGAAAAGGGAGGTTACACAGATATATACAGATGCAATTAGTGCGAACCACATTGCCTCATGAGGCTGGCACTTGATCTAAATAACTATACACTTGCTCCAAGACAGTGTCTGCAAACATGTTTGTGGTATTTGAACAAGCAATACAAATAGTTGGTCCCTGGTACACTTATCACATTTTGTGCTTTAAGTTCTTTTCACAGCATTAACCCATCAGAAAAAAAGATACGTGCACACAAATAACACTCTCTCTCGTATCCTTACCTAAAAGCTGTCTCAAATCTTGCAGTAATTCTTCACCACATTGCTTAGGCAGAATTTCTTTTTTGTTGCTTTGTGGGTTTTTTTAAACAGCACTTTCAGCATTGTCGCTTTGTTTATTGCTCTAAGCTTCTATTTACTGCCACTTCTCACGTCCTCCCCTAGCACATTTCTTAGCTCTGTAACCTAAGTTTTGCAACTGTTTTGGAGCAATCCAAGTCCCCATCAAGACCAAAAGGTGAAGAAACAAGGGGAACACGGGATAGCTGTTACATTACCCAAATAGTAAGGATTCACCACATAGGTCATCTAGCACCAGAGACAAAAATCATGCCTTCGCTCGACATTTTGCTTACCTCCCGCAATTCAAGCCTCTGAGCCACTGCTTCCAGACTTTCCTGGCCTGTGCTTTCCACCGACAACGTGAACTCCACAAACTCATTGTTGAGCAGCTGGATACGAGCCACCAAGCAACTCTTGCTGGATACTGTGTAACGTCGAGTTCGTTTCAATTTTAACCCAAAAGGTAGAGGCATCTTCTTTTTCTCCCACAGATGGTTACTGATAAAAAGCTACTACCACCGGGACCTTCAGAGGGGACAAGCAGCTATCTCCTCGGAAAAGGTAAGGAGCTGTAAAGTCTCCAGAGATCAACCAGCAGCAGCACTATCCATTAAAGACAAGCAAGTTTTCCACCAAGAGACAAGTAGAAAAGGCATCCACTGGAATCCTAGTAAGGAGCAAAAGAGAAAGAGAATAAATACAAGAATCAGAAATACTGTGACTGAGAGGGGAATAGTAACATGGGAAAAATAACATGTATATTTTTTTCTAAATATAGTCAGTCTACTTTTCCAAAATGCAGAGCTGTTACGCATTCAAATAATTAAATAAGCACCAGAGTTTCTGGTTTTTCCACAGACGACACCAGCCTTTGGCAAGTTGATTATTTTTTTTAAACTCACAAATGAATAATGAGTCTTAATCAAATGTGGCTGCAATATCTTAAAACAAGTAATTCTAAACTGAATCAGTAAATGAAATACCTCTACGAAGTCTGAGTTGCCTATCGTATTTCTAGTACCGAAAAGAGCCATTTTCTTTTAAGAGCAAAACCAGCAATCTGTCTTGGTTTTCAGACGATTCTGTTGGATTAAACACAAACCCAAGCCCCGTAAGCAATTAAGGAAAAAAAAGAAAGGCAGGAAGACAGCCATTAAAGCTCACACCTTAGCCATTTCCTACCAATTAAAATCCAATTCCTCTAATTTTCGCCAAATTGCAGCTAGCTGTACCAATATTTCTTACACTAAACTGCTCTGCGATGTTCCAGGTTACGCTTTGCCTCACCCCAAGAGAGTATGTGAATTCTGAGAACCATTTTTTTTTCCAATTTTTCCTTCAAAAACATACTTATTCCCAGTCTGAAGGCAGCTGCCCATTGCCCCACCCTTTGCAAACACCTTCACGCCTCCTCTCAGCTCCGTAACACAGCAGCTTTGCCTTTCTCCTCTTTCCAAGCGTTTTCTCACCACATGCACCCCGGCCCAACAAATTTGTCATTCCTAACAGTGCTGGTTTTCAGCAGGGGATGCAAAGCAAAAACATTCCCTAAATAAAGAGGTTTATTTTCTGCGGCGGTACGCGTGGTGAGGGCGGCAGCTACAGCGACGCCGGGCGCTGGGGCTACC
>NW_009259691.1:604205-610772 GCF_000687185.1 Egretta garzetta | reverse complement strand
GGCCTGGGGAGCCCTGCCCGGGGACCTCTAGTGGCAGCGCCGCCCCGCCCGAAAGGAAAAAAAAAAAAACAAAACAAAAACAAACAAAAAAAAAACCATAAAACCAACCTACTTTTTTTTTTTTACTTTTTTTTTTTTCTTCCCCGGGCTGGTATGTATTAGTAGCACATTTTAAAAGGTGTAATTTGATTTCTGAAGGCTTAGAATTATCAGACAGGAATAACACGAAGACCTCCATATATGTGGAGTGGGGGAATCAGAAGGCGTAGCCTTCCCAGCGCACCTGTTTTTAAATGCAAAGCTATGGCTATAAACAAATAGATAGCCACGTACTACTTGTACATTTATATACGTACCTAGAAACTTAAATGTTATTCAACACAACCACAAACTCTTTAGGTTGAAGACCTCACATCAGACTCCCTGCTCCCTTGTAAGCAGCATGGCAAAGAAGAAAAGGCTAATGGCCTAAAATGGGGAGAAAGAGGAAGCAGCACGGCATTTTTCCTCAATGACATCTTTGCAAGCCTACTCCACAAACGTATTTCATGACCATGTTCCTAATAATCTGGAACAGTTCTACCATCCTATAAAATCCCCCTTCTCAACGCATACTCCCTAAAAACTGAATCAAAAGACCCCTGACCCAAATACTAATTTATTTTTGGATGCAGCTGCAGAACAATGCAGATGATAGCAACAGGTTTCCCTGAAAAATTTAGGGATACACGGGAACTCCTGCACTCTGGTCCTCCAAATCCTGCCCCCCTGGAGCAGCACGCAGGGAATGCTCCACAGACAGAAGCTTTTAGTTCCCTGCCCACTGCCAGCAGAATCTCGCACTGGGTTTATTCCTGGAAGAGTAACTTTTGACTGACTGACCTCAGCTCACGTCCCCAGGGCCCGTTTTCCAATACATTCTTTGCACAGTTACACATTTTCTTCAGTGCTACAGCAACGAGAGAAACCAACTTAGTAGTCTTTTTGAAAGCTGCAGTCAGAAGTGCAGTGCTGTTTTAATCTCAGTTTTTATGTAGTACCACTGAACATGAAAGACTTTCAAACTTTTATGCCCCCATCAGGCCCTTAGAAAAGTATTCTAAGGGCATGGGGGAAGAAGAAAAAAAAAAAAGTAACCGGAGGTTGACCTGACAGGCAAAATTGCCTAATATCAGCATTAAATGGTTTGGAAATCTCAGACTTTCAGTTATTTCGCTATGCAGACAGGTAGCAATGCAAGCATAGGAAGGCAGTTTAGAGCAGAATTTTCAGAACGTGCCAGGCACACTCATCAGGTTATGATCTGCTGTTTGCATTTATTGCTCTACTGAGCATTTACCCTAAATGAATTCATTTTATCTCAGTACGTCTGACATAATCTTCATTACTTCTGAAGCACATTTATAACACGGAAAACTTGAGTAACTTAACTTCCAATCCATGTCACAAAAGACCAACTAAAAAAAAAAAATAATCCTGACATATAATAAATACTGTAAAGGCAAGTTTGATGAATAACACTGAGATATCATTCAGTAACTTCAGCAGCTGTGCATTCTGCAATGCTAGGTGCTCTCGTATTTGCCTGCTGCATTACTTTAAATTCAGACGCATCTGCATTGTTATAAAGCTACTTCAGCAAAAAGGAACTACCTACTGCCAGGAGTTACAACTCCAGCTGACGACCTCTACAACAACAAGCCTTTATTTAGCAAGTCTGGCATTTTCATGCAAAAGCTAAAAATGTCTTTAGTGGCCAAACTTTTAACATTTATATTTCAACACAAACATGTAGTTTCAAAAATGTTACATTAGAATTTCAGCAACGTGGCTGTGACTGACAGACAATTACTGAGCACTGTGGTACCCTTCCCCTTTACCTACACCTCCCACTCCCCCCTCAATAATTAGTATTTCACTTTACAAAATTTTTTTTAAACAGCCGACAGCGTGTGAAATAAAACTGCAATATATATGATGGTGAAAAAGGGTTCCTGTTATTTCAAAGGCTTAAAATACATATATTTATTTCAGAAATATTTGGGGAGCCAAAAAAAATCAGAATACTCCACCCTCCCCTTGTTTTACCAGTTAATCTTTGACATGACTCCTGGACTGAAAGAGCAGTAGTAAGTGCACATCCCAACCCTCCCCTACCTCCAGAAGCACAGTTCTACAGCCTCTACTTTTCAAAAAGTAAAGGCTTGAAACTCCTCAGTCGTACGGTACACAGCAGAAAGGATCACCCGCTATGTTTTTTTTCACTGTGCCAGCAGTTTTCCCCTTACCTTGTGCAGCGATCCAAAGACACCGAGTCTCCTTTCACATACGTGTAGCTGAAAAAACCCCACGGCGCTCCAAGACTTTTTCTCCCGGAGCCATCTCATCTGTATTCCTCAGGAACTGACTTACTGTGTTCCTCTCGTCCGAAACAGCTGCTATCTGGGCTAACCCACCGTCTTCTCAGATCACTCATAGTGAAAACATTCCTCACTTCCTGTCTCAAAAAACTCGCTCTGGATATCATTCCACTGGGTAAAGAGCTGGGGGTGGAAGAAAATATTACAGCAAAATAAACCTGTGCCAGCCAGCTCGTCAGGCAGCCTCTTTCATGTGACGCTGCGCTGCATGAGCGCAAATTGCGTTCTCGGGAATATTTTCAAATCGCCCCGTCTCTGTGTGCCTCTGTGTGTGTGCATTTAATTTCTTTTCCTGGAGGCGTTCCCCTCGCTCTATCCATGCGGAAGGATACGCTGAAAGAATTAAAGCGAAGGCCCCGTATGCTTGTAGCCCATTACCTCAGAGAGTTGGAATGCCTGGCAGGGAGAATGTCAGCAATGAACAGCTGCTTCTCTGGCTACAGGGGCATTACAGAAATAGGGGATACAACAAATAGCAGGCAATCCTTGCTTTTTTTAATCATATGATCATTTATTTTAAGCCTTTCCAATTAAGGTAAATCTCTTACCAAAATAACCTGTCAGTCTTATTTTCACACAGCTTGGAAATATTTGCAAGGTTGAATCCATGTGTGTCATACCAAATGACCTATGCACGTACATTTATGTCCGCAGCTAAAAACAAAAGTCCTTGCAAAGCTTCAGCTCTTGGTAACATACACAGCAAGAAAATGCAGACTAAAGACTGATCTTTCAGCCCTTGTCTGAGCTTAAAACTCCCAAATGTGTCAGCAGAAATTATGCCCTTAAATAACAACTGTCTTAGCAAGAATTAAATGCATATCAATTAAGTTACATTTATAATGCTTAACCAATGTAAACATCATATAAGGGGCTGCATTCCAGTCCCAAAAATATATGGAAACTTCTGTGTGTGTTTGCACGCGTGTGAAATCAGCAACTGTTGTTGGAATTGAATGGTTCTTCACATTGCCTGAGCCAGGGAAAAGTATATACAAACCTGAAACGGGTCAGGGATGAGGAAAAAGGTGAAGTGAGTATGTGAACGCTGACTCATAACTGTATGGAAAGTGTTTTGCTAATGTGAGGCGCACAAACATGCTACTGTCTGAGCAGGTCTAACCTGCAGATCTACTATGCAAATAGCATGTTACTCGGGAGGACACTAATCTCAGCTGAAATACATAGGCAATTTTGTGCTATGAAGAATTCTTTTGAGTTATTTCTCTTAGACACAATGGTCTTTCCTCAGACCAGGGAAATCTTGCCTTTTTTTTTTCCCCCTCCATACATCAGCCATAGTTATGATGAGCAGTCCATAAGTCAAAAAAAGAACTCATTCAAGGGAATTTTATATTGAGTAAAATAAACTGATTTTGAACTAACCTAAATGGATACCCTTTTCTAATGGTACCTGCTACAGGCCAGAACTACAGCTAATCGCCGGCGAAAACTGATTGATACAACACATGACAAATCCAGGCCATGAAAATGCAGGGTAACAGAGGCAAACCCTAAACAATTTCATACTGGAAACAAGGTCTCAATTCTCTTATCTGTCACATTTCCTATCCTAAATCTTGATCACACCCATTTCCTGCCTGATTCACTACCTAAAAGTTGCATTTATTAGAGTTTTCTTACATTCCACAGTTAGTCCTTGCTGTATTTTTCTTCTTCGCATTTACGTTAAAGACAACATCTCATCTTAAAAGAGACAGCCAGAACATTGTCAATATGCTCCTCTGCAGCCTACATTTTCTCCTTTTGAAGCTCATCAAACTTTTATTCCTGAATTACATTTTTTTTCTTCTGCTTCCTACTACCCCAATTTGTATCCTAACTGTGTGTTTTTCCGCACTTTCTCCATTTTGCCCTATCTCATTTTTTGCCTCATCAGCTCTCCATTACCTGCTTTGCTCCAGCTATCAACTCTAATAAAAAGGGCAAAAGACAAAGGCATCCATGAACATGTGATGAACTCTGATAAAAACACATCAGTAAGACATCGAGTGATTGCCTCAGGGCTCTTCTGCTTCTCCCCTTTAACCCCGGGTCAACACTCATGACATGCATGGGTAAAGCACCCGCATCTTTTGCTGTACTCTTCACTCTCTTGTTGAAGATTATGGGAGGAAAGGACTAACATCCTGTAGCTGAATGTTGCAGCCCTTGTTCCATAAGTACAAAGAAATGTTTCTGCACATTGGGTTGAATATTGCCTGCCCACAGTGGAACAGAGATAAACCTATTTTGTTCTTATTGACATCTTCCCTTCTGGGACAGTTTTGATTGTTTTTTCCATCCTGGTGCAAATGATTGCAGTTGAGTGTATCAGCCAACAGGGTGAAGGTTCGTATTCACCTTGTTCTGATTTTGGGAACTCTGTCCAGCTTCAAGTCTTTGCATTGACTAATGGTAAGACAGAAGGTTGGAAGTGAGCCAAATAGGAAGTAGGATCAGTCACCCTCCAGGAAGGAAAGTGGGATGCATGTGTATACTCCTCAGCCACAGTGATAAAAGCACAGGCAGGATAATCCAGAAACTACCAGTTAAAGGGGCATTCCCAGGATGCTGAAACAATGAAGAAGTCATGTGGAAAAATATCTTGATTTACTCACTAGCCATGCAAAATAGTGACTTCATGAGCTGGAAAGTCAGAATACCTCTGATACTACACGTGACTCTTAAAGCTGTTCTCTGAACAAATTCACTTTATTCGTCGCTTCTGTGCTTTGGCTCTGTGTCTGAAGCCTCCCTGTCTTTTTTCATCATTCCATTTCTTATCTGTGAAAAAGCAAAAGATAGCTGGGTCTTTATGCATCATCACCTATTTCTTGATGGTAGTGGAAAGAATGGAAGGTGCTAGAAAAATGAGCATACCATATGTCTATTACATGCTTGAAGCCTGAAATTTCATGTTTGCAAGATTCATTTTTACTTATAAGGTACTGTAAAATGTTGAACCATGTTCTACTACATAACTAATTAAGGGTAGAGAATTTTCCTATTAGAAGAAAACAGGCAGTTTTCCTACAATGAAGCAATGAGCTTCAAGTTATTCACAAAGGATACTTTTTCTTTTAAACACAGTATTTCTTTCTAAAGCAAATCCATTAGTTATGAAACACACTCAATTCCTATTTCTGTCCTTCAATAATTAATACAACTTATTTGAAATCTTAAGAGAGCAAAACATGTATCTTGAAATGGAATGCTGTAATTAAACTAACCTGTTACTAGTTGTATCTTACTGTAACACCAGTATGTTATAAGTAAAGCCAGGCAAACAGCTCAGATCATTAGCAATAATTAGTCTAGGCTATCTCTGTATGATGTTTGGTTTATATTAGGAGCAGTGATGCAGAAAGAGATTAATACAGCTGTTAACTGCAACGCCTGGAGTTTATTTTACCCAGCGGCATTACTTGTAAAAGACCCTTTATTCGTAGGCTGGGCTTTCTATAATGTTACCCGTCACTAAATCAGCCGAAGCGAAGCGAGGATGTTGGTGCAAAAGACAAATGGTACGCCTCAAACACGACTTCTTTTGTGCTTGCTGTGACCTGCCCTGTAGTGTTTTCTCCACATAGTTCTTCCTCCCTCTGCAACTCATCTCTTGTAGCAATAAGACTAGCAGATGCTGCTCTTTCAAAAAAAGCCAAACAATCAAACACCCAAACCAAGACCACAATATGTGATTTTAAGGCTTATCAGTCTAATGTGGGGTCACAAAACTACAATTCAATACTAAAATACTTTCATAGTATAGCTGTAGTATGGCATTAAAAGTTACTTTGATACTTTGTGTATTGCTATAGCATAATGTATTTGTTTTTTAACAAACATCTTTAAATCTTTGATTTTTGTACTTGTTAAGAAAAAACATTAATATTAAAATAACCTTGTAGTTAATCTTACGGCATTCATACTTATCCTAAGCCATATGGCAGGACTTTACAAACCAGTTTTATGAAAAACAGGAATGAAGAAAGAGGCAACCTAAAAAACGCTGAATGTGACGCTTGAGTAATCAAGAGCAGACCCTCTGACACTCAACTACTTAGAAATACGCCAGAAGATACCTTTATTTTCTTCATTCTAGGGCCAGACTCCCGGCGGAGGGCTCGGGTCTGCGGTGACGGGT
>NW_009259691.1:544150-603387 GCF_000687185.1 Egretta garzetta | reverse complement strand
GAGGGGGGGGCGGGCCCCTGCCGTCCCCCGGAGAGCAGCTGCCATCTGTCCCTCCGGAGCTGGAGTTTCGGCCCTGCAGCGGCCCCCCGGGACGCAGGCCCGGAACCGGGTGCTGCCCGGGAGAGGGAGCAGCCGTAACCGGGCGGGCTGCTGTCGGCCCCCGCTGCCGTCAGGGCTTGTCAGCTGCTCCCACCCGGCAATCGCAGTCTGAAAATCCTGGCAGGTTCTTTTTTCTTTTGCTGAGCGGGATTGACCTTTTATCAAACCATCCGGGATTCGTTTTCTTTTCACCTTATAAACCCGGATGGTCCCTGCTTAAAAGAGGACAGCTGGGACTTGGAGGTTGGCTGGTAGGAGCTGGAACCGGGGTATTGGAATTGTGGTAGAGAGTGTGAGATTCCTGGCGGTCCTCGCTGTTCTGCTGTCAGTCCCTCACTGTTACAACGTTTATATCACGAGCAGTGGAGAATAGGAAAAGTAACATGTTAAACCAACATGTTCCAACAGTTAATGAGGAAAACTTTGCTAAGCCTCCCACCTTATTGCAGTTAGAAATACTTTGTTGCTCCGTCCCTTAAATGCTATTTCATTATTTTTTAGGGTGCTATAAAAGGAAAGTTGCAGGAGCTGGGGGCTTATGTTGGTAAGTTTTATCATGTGTTTAGCAATCTTCTGTAGGTTCATTGTTGTTAGATAGGAAACAACCAGCTAGTTAATGGAACAGCATATTTACTTATTATTACTCATGTTACAGAGGCCTTGAGCATGAGATGAATTATCTGAAGTGCTGGACTAGTATGAAAGAAAAAGACTTACTTCACAAAATATGTATAGTTGAAGTGTAAGAGGAGGCAGTATGGGGGCATCCATGTATGGAGAACTAAGAGGAAATAACTAAGAAGGCTGTCTCCCCTTTCAAGGAGAAATGGTGGCAGGGGATTTGAAAGAAAAACAAACAATGATGTGTCTGTGAATATTTAAGGAAGTTTCTTTGAAGCACAAGGAGAAGCATTGTATAAAATGATCCTTGAAAATATAACAGTGGTTACCTGAGACCACTCTGAGATGGAGTCAGTCTTAGGCATCTTTTCAACAGCCTTTTGAATTCAGGATGAGACATTTGTCAAAATTAGGAGAAAGGATATTACTGTAAGGCAGGGATAGGCTGACTGGTTTAGGAGGTGTAAGGGCCATGTCAGAAACATTACGTAGGACGAATCTTCAAAATGTAAGAGCTTGAGTGTTGAGGAGGAAACTAAGAGCTACGTTAGGCTAATGTTGATGAAACATGTAACTGAATCGTAGAGGCAGGATGAGCTTTTATCTTGGATTGTGAGGAGAGAGATATGAGAAGTGTGAATGAATGTGTTTGTGGGGTTTTTTTCATGAATTCAGGATTAAATGGATATTGCACTTAAGAGCAGCTGGTTTTTGCAGCAGTAAAAGTTGATAACTTAACAGAGGTCTGTTGGAAGCAGAATACCTCAGTCCTGCAACTGGCTTGTTGGTTACTTCTTGGATTTGAGATGAAGGAAAGGAATTAAGAGCGTAGTTCAGAGATCCCATGAGTTGCAGGACCAAGTTCAAAGTTTGTAGTTTGATCTTGAATTCATCCTATTTCCTATTTAAAGAGGGCCGTTGTATTTATGGAATCAAAATGTATTGACTCCACAGAAGGGAGTTACCTATGGGCTGACACTCTGAACTCAGCAGGTGCCAAGGAACCGTGTTTGGAATTTTCTCACTGTAAGGTCGTCTTTTTTTCACCTTCTAAAACATTGTCTTTTTCAGTAACTCATTTTTGGTTTTTTACTGCCATTTCAGGTTTCAGTTTCTCAGTCCTTGATTCTTTGCCCGCTTTTCTCTGCATTTCTGAAAAAAAAACCCTTCCTTATTCTAATACCAAGATGCTGGCAGAATACCAGTATTCTTTGATTCCAACTGTAGCTGATTATTCTTTCTCTGTTTTTCTTTTCTTTGTGTTTCCTGTATTCAGAAGGCAGTTCCCAAGATCAGCATGCAATGTCTGCACTTTCTTCTCAGTCAGCTTCTGAACTTCTTTAAATAACTTTGTATTCTTTATCTCCAAGTCTGACTTCCCTTGGCCTCTCTTTTGTTTTTAAACCACTGTTTCCAAATTTCTGTCATTTTTCAGGTTTCTTTTCTTGACCAGACTATTTTGGACAACTTTCCAAGTAATGTTTTTCAAAAACTCTCTTCTTTTAGGTAACTGGTAAAAATCGTTTTCCCTCATTCTAGCCTCTGCAAGCAAGAACCATGCTTTTGTTTCTTTCTGTAACTGCTAGTTGTTTTCTTTTGAAAAGTCTTCTACATCAAGACATGTTGAAACTTATTTGTTGTGTAGAACTTACAAAGGAAAATTTCATATTTGTGAAGCAAAATAAAGATAGTTAAATATTCATCAACTATCAACATTTTCAAAAGGCTGTAGTTTTGCAAACAGTTTAAGTTGGCATAAGCCAACACAGTCACTAAGAGAAGCAGTTGTTTTCTGACTTTCTTTCTTTCTTCTATTGTACTGTTGCAGGTAATTGTGCTAACTCATGTTTTGATCTATATTTAAAGTATCTTCTTCTTTATCATGTTTTGAACCACCCAAGGAGCTGATTAGGTTTAAAAGTAGCTTGGCCAAAAAATAAACTTCATTCTAAGTTTCTAGATCTGCGTATGCATCCATCTTGTGCAACTTGTAGTTTACATTAAAAACAAAACCAGAAAAAAGTTAGTGTTTAGGCTAGGAACACGTTATGCTGAAATACTTGAATAGTGACAGTGGAGTGCGGGTGCAATGTATGAATGTTATTTCTGTAGTCTGGGGTACAGGTGAGTTATTTACAGGGTACATAGAGAGACATAGAAGAAAGGCAATTCCTTTGATTTGTATTTTGATTTCTATTTAAGATTTTTCAATTTTTAGGTCTTTTTAATGTTATGTACAGACTAAACTTGATGAAATGAGTACAGCTGTATTAGCGCCTTGGTTCAAATTCACAAATTGAAGAGGATTTCCCAACTGTCTTCACTTACTATTGTTAATGTTCATGTCATGGAGTGGTATTGGAAAGCATGAGGTGTTTGATTAAACTGCATTGAAATATGTGCTCCAGAAGCATACCTAACGCCCTTGAGCAACAAATGTGTCCCTCAATCCTTCAGAGTGGATCAGAGCTACGCCAAAGTAAAAAGCCAAATAGCAAACTCCCCAAACCCTTAATGTATTGATGTCAGATTCTGAGCACCTTCCTATCTATTCTGTGTGAGCACGGTGTATGAAATTGCATAAGCTAGGGAGTTAGAGAATCAGACTCTTGGGTTTGCTGGTTTGGCTTTTTTGTGTGGTGGTTTTTTGTTTTTTTTTTAAGGCCTGATATTAATTGTTTTTGTAGATGGAAAAACTGGAAGTTGATACAGTTTTGATTTGTTTTAATGCACAAATCTGAAAGGGATATTTATCTGTTTGTAACTATATTTATCTTTGTAACTAAAGGAAATTTGACAAGGATAAGGTGCTATATTTGGCAGTATTTGAAGTGATAAAATTGTAGGTGGTTGTAAGTGTTCAAGTAAAAGGATGTAGGCAGCAGAGTGGCTTTCTTTTATCTTGCCCTTCTTGTGTTTTATTTACTCACTTTTTAAATACTTTGATCATATCTTCAGCTTATGCTTTTGTGAAGCTGATGATCTTTTATTCCTTGCTGATAGCTGAAACTTGTATTGAACCTCTGAAGAAATGGTAGTCTCATTAATTTGCTTACCTTACATCTGCCTGCAGAGTCTTTATAATAAAACTGGAAAAAAAAATCTGGTTACATGATTAAGGATGCTTGCTATGTCTTTTATGATTTATTATACTTTAAACCAGCATATTTCTCTTTTTACTAGATGAAGAGCTCCCTGATTATATTATGGTTATGGTCGCCAATAAGAAGAGTCAGGAGCAGATGACAGAAGACCTTTCCCTTTTCCTTGGAAACAATACTGTCAGGTTTACTGTCTGGTATGTTTGTAAGCTACTTGTCACACTTCTTACCAGTAATCAGGACTGCTTTCTATAAGTGAAACCTGAGAATTTAAGAAGTTACTTATCCTCCCATTGTGTATTATACATTAAACAAGACTTTTACTTTGCAGGTCTAATAAGTAAATTATTGTTAGTCTGTCAGCAGTTAGGCTGTTGCAGTGATAATTAAGTGGCAAAGGACTGGAGGGCTTACATTCGTTGCTCTTGAGTCCAGTCACATTTTTGAATGAAGTGTGAAATGCTCAGGTAAGTGAGGACCATATGTTGACTTAAAAAAAAATTATTCCTGCAAAGCCCACTGTGAGCATGAGTGTTATTCACTGTAGTTAGATGTGAAATAGTTCTTCAAAGACAAACTTCTTTGCTTTTATGCTAATAGTGCTTCAGATTGCTGTTGTGCATGGGAATAACTATATCAGGACAGATGAGCAGTGGATCTAATTCTGTATACTGTCTTTGACAAGGCTTAGCACCAAATGCTTAGGTATTCCCACCTCTCAGAGTGTTTATTTATTACCACCACCCAGCTCTATAAAACAAAAGTAGAACTCCAGAATTATTGTGAGCAGGACAAATTAGCAATAGATGAACTCTTTTCTAAACTCCTGACAGTGTGGATTAATTTTTGCTATGCAATATGACAGCCTTAGCCATTATATATCTCATGCATTTTCTAATACTGAATTTGGCTTACAGTATAAACCTTTAATTAACTCCATGTCTCAGAGTATCCAAACAGATATTTCACTCCAGAGATTTCTCTTGCTTTCAGAGTTGTGTATTTTTTCAAGTTAATCTTATTTCTGAGTCTCTAACCTAATACAGTTTTAAGGAAAGTTATTTTGTTTTGTACACTTTTTCTGCTTTTTCAGTTTACTTCCTTTGAAATTTTCATACCAACTGGTTACATTCACTTCCAGTATTCCTTTTATGTGATTAGTCAAGTTCCCCTTTATTTGGTTAGGAGCTTTTATGCTATTAAATAGCAGAGAGAAACAATTTTAGAAGTATGTTATGAAACCATTAACATTGACAAAAAGTGAAAATTAGTTCCAGCTATTACTATTCACTGTATTAACTGTTTAAATGGATGGATTTCCATGTGACAATGTTACCTGTATGGATATAATTTGAGTTTGCTTTCAAAGTTTTCAATTTTTTCCTGGCATTTGTCAAAACTATAAGAAATGAGTGCAATTAAGCATGCACCCCTTTTTTAAAAAGTACATGGGCATTTATGTTATTTGTTCCCTCTTGTGGCCTGCCTAGGCAAAACTTTTGGGTTTCACTGTATCAGTAAGTCATGCCGTTGTCTTTCTCATAGTATTTTTGGGAATCAGTTAGACGAATCAGTGAGGTTTACAAGTTGATGAGGGTAACTCCAGTATTAGGGTTTTGACTGAATTGTGATATACAGTAAGAAATAACACAATAATATGTAGCAGAAAACACTTTTATGGTTTTGCAAATGAAACTAAAACTTTATTGAAAAAAACCCCCAGATGTAGAGAAAGCAAATTTCAGCAGGGAAGAGAAATCAAGATTTTGTTTTCTATATATACTTAGAACTGGGTATCAACTATACATAGATATTATACCTCCTTCTGTTTTTGATACCTGCTTAAATACCAAATGTAATGAATCTTTTATTCTCAGTTCAGTATCCACATTTGCTTATAAATACAAATTCCATTTCACAGAGCTTTATCAGGTAACAAAGTAGGTATTGGTTAAAAGAATGATGGAAAAGAAGATAAGATGAAACCTATGCAATAAGCTGTAAGAGGACTGGTGGAAAAAAGTTAAATAGCATTGTAGTTAGGAGTTTTATATGCTTTTATTTCTTTTAAAGGTGACCCAGAATGTTTACATTCTTAAGCATTGGGTCTCTGGCTAAATACAGTACTCGACAAGGTCTGCCTTCCTTGGTTTGTCTCTGTAGTTGGTAATTCAGGGTTATCTAGCACAAGTTTCACAACAATTCTGTGGCAGACCCGGCAATCCTGCTGGTTGGCTAACGCTTCGTACTCTGAACCAAGTGTCAGGTCACAGTTATCCAGAGGTCAGTGTGAAAACTGATACGCATCAGCAGAGCTCAGTTGACGAAACTTTTAAGAGCGTTCTAGTGAAAACTCACAAGCAAGTTTGAGAAGCCATCCTTATACTCACATGCAGTCTTACTCTTCCCAGTTTTCAATGTTTTTGTTCTTCAACTGCTTTCTAGTGCTCAGTCTAAATTACAGAGATGCCCCTGATCAGGTTTGAATTCCAAGTAGGATATACATTTAAGTGTTGGGATTTTTTTCTTTTTTTTTTTCTTTCTTTTTGCTGTAATGTGTGTTTAATTTTAAACAGCATTATTTTGTAGCCTTTTGATTTTTCTGTATTGCTTCAGCTTGGTGCCTTTTTCACTGGCAAATGGCAAATTTGGTACCTCGCTAAAATGTTTTTGCTCACCAGTATATCTCGGAGAATATTGTTGGTATACACAAAGCATGTTGGAAGAATCCTGTGTATGTTAGTCGCAGTGAATTGTATGTTGTTTAGGTTTGCATTTGCAATTACATTTAACTTTGCTGTGTAATTAAAGTTTCAGCTATACTTTGGGTTTCTAACTTTTTTTGAATCACTCCTTTTGAAGACAATTCACACTATTGATTGTAGTGGAACAGTGGAAAGTATTTGGTTTAATCATGTAAACCAATTAAATGCTAAAAGTAGATGATGTGATGAATACCTACCTGCATGTATGAAGTCTCACTGGAGGCAAGATATTTAAAGCCTCCCTTTTGAGGTTAAACATATGTCAATTGATGCAAAGTGAAGTCTTAGATAAAAGAGATGCTTGTTATAGGGGGGGAGAGGCAGTTGGTTTCTGAAAAATTATTGTTCCGAATGTAAGTTAAACTTCTTTTCTTTCTCCTTTTTTCTCTTTTGCTTTCTTCCCTGTCCCCCATCTATTTCAGGCTCCATGGTGTTTTGGATAAGCTGCGATCTGTGACTACTGGTAAGTAAGAAAATTAATTTTGAGTGAACGTAGGTTTATCTTTTCTGTGTAGTGTTGTGTGTCTGAAGAGTTCAAAAAAAGAACTTAGCTGACTGTTTTGTTAATTTTCAATTTATATGGTCTTTTGGGCCCTGACTCTTTAGAAAATTGCCTTCTGTTTTGAGATAAAGAATTTCTTTCTGAGTCCAGAATTTAGTTCTGGGTGTTTCTTGCTGATGTTTTCAGCTGAAACAGCTTTCAGCTTGTTGTGGTTTTAGATGTCTTGTTTGCTGTTTCTTAGCTACATTTACTGCAAAATCTGTATTGCTGTGCTTTGATGTAACAATGAAAGGTACCTGTCTCTGCAGAACCAACTAGTGTGAAGTCTTCAGAATCCAATATCTTTGAGAGCAACCTTCCTTCTGGCAAAAGCAGTTCATGTGTGAGTGATGAGAGGAGGCGTGAGGATAGCTTGCCACCTCTTGCAGTTTCCAGCACTCGGACTGAAAGAAATGACTCAAGAGTTTCAACTAGCTCACAGGAACAAAGGAACACTGCTTCACGGTAAAGGTTCTGGTTACTTACTGACACACGTTCAGGCATTAGTAGTTGTGTGACTATAGTAGTCATTCTGAAGAGCACAGATACTTGGAAAGATCAAAGTAGTTTTG
Organism: Egretta garzetta; assembly: GCF_000687185.1. Lineage (NCBI taxonomy): Eukaryota > Metazoa > Chordata > Aves > Pelecaniformes > Ardeidae > Egretta > Egretta garzetta. The sequence goes on along the minus strand of NW_009259691.1, from coordinate 595,688 downwards.
GAGAGTAAAGCATTGCTACAATTTGTTGCATAAAAAACATTGAATCAGGAATTCAGCTCCATGTCTTTAAGCAACAGATGGGCTTAGATTAATTAACCAAACTAAAAATATCAATCAGTGTGTTAGATTTGTATAAACAATAATACCTTAATGATTCTTCCCTGCTGGCTTTGCTTAAAAGACAGTTTTCAGTTTCCAGAACTTTATTTGCAGATGAGTTAATAGTTGGCAATTTCTTATTTTATCAGGCAGTCTTGTGAAGATGGTTCTGCATCCCGCTTAACATCTACAGTCAAGCCTTTGAGGGAATTGTCACCTTCTGAAGCTGTAATTGACATTAAACCTGAACCAGATGATCTAATTGATGAAGACCTAAACTTCGTGCAGGAGAATCCTTTGTCACGGAAGAAACCTATTGTAACTGTAACTTATGGTTCTTCTCGTCCTTCTGCTGAGATCTACCGACCACCAGCTAGCAGGGGTGCAGATGGCAGTACACATGTGCACAGATTGTCACAGCAGGGCAACTTACAGGGGAGCCGGCAGTTAGACATGCAAAGCTGCAGGTCTTTGGAAACAGGCCAGCAGTGCAATCCAGAAGCATTTGGCAGCTTAGCAGAGAGTTACAGACCCACCTCTAAACTTAGTGCTGATAAAGTAGGCAGTGAGGTTAGTACGGTCTGAACTATTGCAATATTTTACACTTGCTAGGAACCTAAATTGCTCTGTACACTTCCAGTAAAATCTTGACCTCAGAAAAATTGAAGTACTTCTGTCACTGATACCAGTTGGTTTGGGATTTCATTCTTTGGGATCTGCTGATAAAAAGAGATTGCATGCTGTAACATCATCACCTGACAGGCTGCTGCATCTCAGGGTTAATTAGCTTGTACATCTCCATGCCATATGGAGTTGGACTGATGGGTTAGCAAGTTGTTATGATGCACGTGATGAATCAGAAATAATAATTTTGATCTCTAGATCAGACAGCATGATCTTCCATAAGTTCTGTGTAAATCTCCAGCTTTACACAGTTCTGTAAATCTGTATTTTTTGGATGGTGTTTATTCATATCTGTGCCAGATATACATTAGTCTCTAAAGCCCAGATATGTTGTTTATTAGGATTATCGTTATTATTATACTATTTAGAACCATGGCATTTAAGAACTCTTTGGGATGGGTGTTGTACAAGGACAAACTAGAAGGTGATTGCTGCCCTACATACTCTGGAGTCCAGACTACGCCAGGCAGGGTGATAGGCCTAGCTGATAGTTTTAAGACTATGCATACGAATCAGTTAAGAGCCCTTTGTGAGAGGAATGAAGCTTGTTATCGCTGCTAATATTGTGAGGAAGCAGGGATTTTACATACCTTGTATTCTAAGTCCTACAGATATTTTTTACTGCTTATATGTTCTCTGTCTTTGCCACTACTTAGTTCTGTATAAAGGACAGCAAATTTTATTTGGAAATCTAGAATGCTTTACAAAGATATGTGCTGATGTCTTTGGTTTTTAAGATGGGTAAGTGAGAATGAAAATATAGTGAGAATACAGTGATTTGTTTAAGGCTGTACATAAGTCATTGATGACTGATAGTCACAGCTCTCCTTGGAAATGTTAGAAAAAGGTCTTGTGATAATTTTCTTCTATTACTATTCCATGAATAAAGTCTAGAAGAGGGCTATTTCAGGAGTGTTTCTTAGAACTGTGGACCTTTACTGTATTCTGCCTTCTCTTAGACAAGTTTGTGTGCTTTTAAAAAGGTTATTTCTGTAGGTATTGGGTGTTTTACTGTACAAATCTTCTGTACTACTGTAGTCCAGGTGCATCCCTTAGGATATTTTCTCCTTGGAGGATCTAGGATCATTTAAAGGGTACTGTGAACAAACCTGGCATCCAGGTGCTTCATTGTGCTCATGTGTAGTTCAGTGCTGAGTGGTGGTTCCTACAGGAATTATTGACGTTGCTTTCTCCTATGCTTTCATGCAGCCTAGCATTTAAATTTGTCACTACCCCATGCACTGTGGTGGTGGTGAGTGGCTGTGCCAGAACAGGGACCTTGCACTGCCTAAACTGCACCATATAGCTATTGGCATCCTTTGGAATATGTCAGCTTGCTAGAAATTAACCCTTACACTAATCTGAAATTAGAGTTGATACAGAGGAGAAAGTCATTCATACTGATTTCACTTTATCAGACCTTCAACAGGTGCATCTTGAAGGGTAGTGTGAATTTCTTCAGAAAAACCTGCTTTTTCTGTAGATGTTGGATAAATTGTCTGTACCTTAGACTTTTTTCTTCTTTTCTAAACGTTATTTACAGTTACATTTTTAATTAGATGTTTCAGTGTAAATATGTCTGATTTTCATATTCTCTTGTGCTGTCACTTGTTTCTGGAGACAGTACAGTAGTCCTAAATTCATGCAAGTTGAATGGAAATTCTCCATCTTCTGGCTGTAGGTGGAATTGCAATATTTTCTTTGCTGGTTTATTAATACATGTTTTATGCTAAATAAATTGTTTTGGCTTCTCTGTTTGCTGTAGGAAGAAAGCTCCAGGAAGAGACGGTTGCCTGTTGTAAGCTCAGTCATCAAAGTGAAAAAGTTCTGTAATGATGGGGAAGATGAGGAGGAGGAGGAAGACTATGGACTGAGAACAGGAAGCATCTCTAGCAGTGTGTCTGTACCTGCAAAGCCAGAAAGAAGGTATTTAAGATCTCAGTGATTCTGTGTGGTTTCCAGAATTAATTTAATGAATAAAAATTCTGAAAGTGGAAGCTGGGGAAAACCGTTTGCAGTTTTGAAAATTGACAGACAAAATTCAGTAAGCCATTTTTATATTTTTTGTACTGTCTCACAATTCTCTGGGTGAGATGTCTGTTTATACCACCTTTTTTCCTCTGATTTTTGTAACCTGTTTTTGTTATTGTGCATAAGCTGCAATGGAATGTGAAATTTTACACTATTTGGCAAAAGAACATTAATGTTGGCTTGTTTCAGACAAGTATTTAATGTGGTAAAATAATTTTCCAGGAGTTTTAATTGTTTTTATTTTGGGAATAGTTTTCAAAGGAATTATCACTTGTTCTTTAAGGTGATTTTAACTTTTCAAAAGACTTGAGAGGTTGTTCCTTTTTTTCTGCTCCCAAATTCTGTCTGAATGTCAGGTGTCAGTCAAAGTACATCAGTGGTTTGTATCTGATTTTCAACAATAAGAGGAAAAACATTTAAACTATGGAAGAGGTGGCTCTACTGATATATAGTGCTAGCTTATATAAGATTTGTTTTAAGCCAATACACTTCACTGAATTTATCTTCAGCGCCACAGCACATGTATCTGATTTAAACTTCCTTATTGTTGATGTTCAAAGACAAACAGAACAAACAGAAAGCTTTTTTTTTTTTTTTTTTTTACAATGAATATGTTTTTGACAGAGTCAGTTTTCAGCTGGATCTGACTCCCCGGGGCAGCTGCATAATTACTAGTGCCAACACAAATGTAGCGACAGGCATATGAGGGGCAGAGGTGGGAAGAAATGAATGGCAGAGTTCGTGCCTTTCAAATGCAGCATGGTTTTACAGCAGCTTAAGCTGAGAGGTAAAATCACGCCTCTGGACTTCCATTTTTGAGAGTATTTTGTGGATCCCTGTCAACTCGGAGAATATATTAACAAGCTGAAAACAAATACAGATAAAGTGATTTTAGATGATGGTTTTTTTATATCAGTATTATGCATCACTGTGTTAACCTGTTGAAATGTCTCTGTTTATTGTGGATACGGTTGCTGTGGCAATTCATGTACAATTAATTATTTTTTTTATCTCCCTTAGACCTTCATTGCCACCTTCAAAACAGGCCAATAAGAATTTAATACTGAAAGCAATCTCTGAAGCACAGGAATCAGTTACAAAAACAACCAATTATTCTACTGGTAATTAGCATTATTTTTGTTTGTGCTAAGCTATAGTATTTCCAAGCCCTGTTTTATAAATCCAAGATAGTACTTAGAGATAAAACAGAATGTTAAATAGCTCATGTTAGTGATGCATGTAAGAGATTTTCCATGTCCTGTGAATATTACATTAATCTTCAGTGATGAATTATGAAAGCATAAACAGAGAGGAAAGAGTTGTTTAAAATACATTAATCAAGACAGTAAGTTTGTAAAGTGTATAGAGACAAAATAGAAGTGCCAGAAGTTTTCTGAAGTGAATAGCTGCCAAGAAGAAAGTGCTCAGTATTAGGCAGCTCGTTTGGTCTAATTCCTTGCTCTTTTTTTCCCATTCTGCACTCTCTTTTTTCCTTCTGAGAGAGGAGAAAAAAGCCAAACAGCAAAAAATCAAAATGCACTTGATATAGGTAATAGAAGTGCAAAAATAACAAGCAGCGTACTGGCTGATATATCAGCAGTGAGGCTGCAGTTTTAGTTCAAGTGGTTTTAGGTATCGCGTTGCAGTTGATACAGCAACTGAGCAGTTGCCAGTGGGTAGGCATTCTGTTCTTCTAGCTGGGAGAAACTTCTGCTGCAGAAGGGCAAATCCAGCTGTTATCTCATGTGCTTTCATTTCACTGGGTGGCAATAAATCTAGTGTTGTCAGCAGAAACATTGCACATTGCCAGGGAAGGAACGTTCACTAAACAACCTAAACCATGACTTTTATGAGATCTAGAGCAAGACTGAAAGCTATCCAAAATCTCTTCTCTGCTCTCTCTCAAAACCTGCAAACTAACAGTAAGAAACACGTATCTTCCTTCTACATTAACATATTTACAACATGTTCATTGTGAACTTCTTCCCTGTTTTCTTGTCATTACTTGTATTTTCAATATGCTGATAAGTAGATCTAAAGGCATGAGATGTGTATGGAATTTTCTCTGTTCAAAGGCTCTTGAATTGGAGGAGATGTCTGTGCATGTTAGAATAATATAGAATGTATAGAATTTATATCTATATACAAGATATAAAGTGAGCTGGTTTTAAAACAGAATAAATTGTATGGATGACTAATAGAGATCATCGCCAAATTTAGAATTGAAGAAAAACTAAGAATAGTTCTAGTAAACTACTGAATTGCTTGACTACTTAAAAATGTATTTCATACAGTAAATGAACTAAAAAAAAAATTATGTTTCTTCATTAATAGCAATTAACGTACATGCCTCCCAAGCATTAAGAGCTTGTCTTCATTCTAGATGATGAGCAGAATTAGCAGTTTAAGAAAAGTTGGAGGAGCACTGATACTCCTAAGTTCTGATGCTAGTTATCCATCAAGGAGTGCTTATGGTGAAAAAATCAGCAACAGAGGAAACATTACTCTGAGGTGACGTGGGAAGCTCTTTCCTGTGTACATAGCAATATGGCAGGAAATAGAACAAAGCCAGAACATTTCAAAGTTAATTAAAACTATTGATTTTTAACAGTGGTGATCCTGTAGTTAGGCTTATCAACATGAGAATATTTCAGTGGAGAGACCAAAACCCACCACTTTGTGGCTTAATACAGAGGTGATTTGTGAATTTTATCTCAAGTATCGTGCAGGTCTTCCACTTCAGAGGTAATATTTCATGTATTTTTTTTAAGTATTTTGAATGGAATGTGGAAATAAGATCATCTGAAATACAGAGGTAAAACAAAATGGTAGGATAGTAAATGATAAAATCCAGTACTGAGTGGTACCTTTTACTTGTATGTGTCAGAAGTTGAGTGCTGATGTGATATTCAGCCAAGGGAAGAATATGCTTAGCTTTTCACAACCACTTCTGACGGTCTTAGCAGAAGCCAAGTAAAGAAGTCAACCGTCGTCCTGCTACTCCCAAATTCCATGCTACAGCTGTCTGAAAGGAGATTGTAGCAAGGCGGGTGTCGGTCTCTTCTCACAAGTAACAAGTGCTAGGATGAGAGGAAATGGCCTCAAGTTGTGCCAAGGGAGGTTTAGGTTGGGCTTGAGGAAAAATTTCTTCACTGAAAGGGTTGTCAAGCGTTGGAACAGGCTGCCCAGGGAAGTGGTTGAGCCCCCATCCCTGGAGGTATTTAAAAGACGGGTAGATGTGGTGCTTAGGGACATGGTTTAGTGGTGGAATGGCAGTGCTAGGTTTTGGACTCGATCTAAAGGGTCTTTTCTGACATTAATGATTCTGTGATTCTACTGTCGTCGAGTTTTATGTTCTGTTTGCAAGCATAGGGTAGCTGGCACTGTATGAAAAGTACACATTGATATTCCGTGATTGTTTATGTGAAAGGTGGAATGAAAAGTGATTTCAGTATCATAGAAAGTACCAAATTAATTCTGTATAGAAGTGGATGAATGAATACTTTGCTGATGTCACTCTCATCCTTCTAATACTGTTTTGACTTACAAGTAGATGTTCTGAGGTGCCACTCAGAGTGCTCTATGCATATGCACGAATGTGCTTTCACGCTAAGAATTTTACAGGTAGCTAAAGATTATTTTTATGGAGACAGGTGCTTAGGATTTTTTTTTTTGTGTGTAGGAATTTATTAGAGTTATTTTAGCACCATATGTAAAAATAATACTGTTGTGTGACTGGGTTGTATGTAAATGATTTGTCATTGTCTGTTTATTTAAAGTTCCACAGAAACAGACTGTTCCAGTTGCACCAAGGACTCGAATTAGCCCAGAAGAATCTCAGTTAGAAGTAATCCATGTGCAAAACAGACTGCCTGCTCTGAGTTCTCAGCTTCAAGTAGAAGAGCCAAAGGAGCAGACAGTTGAAGGAATTCAAGGTCATCTAATAATGCTCTTTAAAAATTTCTACCAGGGAATGTCATTTTACAACAGGCTGAGCAGAGGAAAGAAATACTTCTAATTTTTAAGTCAGCATCAAAAGTTGCAGTGGAAATGCCCTAAAAACCAAGAAGCTTTCTAAAGCATGTCTGTAACATCCCCAACCACCCTCGTACACCCCCTACGCTCCACCACCACCCCCCCAGCAAAATTAATCAGTAAGCAAAGGGTGGTATAGCATTCTGGTGTATCATGGAAGAATAATTTTGCATAAACAAATGCAGTTAGCAAATTTGTCCATTTATATTGGGATAACTTCTCTTTTCCCCATCCTTTGCATTTTTTCCTTAATAACTTGTAGGAGTAATTCTGTCACAAAGCTTATGTGAGAGAGTTACGATACTCTAAATTTGGAATAATTTTGCAGCATATGAAGTATTAAAAGATTCTTTTTGACATACTGTTACCACACAAATAGTTCTAATGTTTTATTTTTTTGTGTAAATTTTGGAGTACTATATTTGCTGTTACAGGACAGATGATACCAGGATAATGGTGTGAACAGTCAGCTTTCTTTTTACTTCTGTTATGAAACTCGTGAAGGAAAATGGCATAACATTTAATGGCAATTAAACTATCTTTTACTCATGGTTTTGTTACTGTTTCTGAAACAATGAGAAAGGGGTTCATAACAATGAGAATGGCTTCTTTTTGTTAGAAGTGTGGAGGGTTTTGGTGTGGTGGGGTTTTCTTGGTTTGGTTTGTTTTTTTTTTTCCAAAGGAATTAGAAGAGTATGCTTCAGGTCTTTAATCTATACTTTCATTTTGACATGCAGTAAAATATGCTTCTAATTACTGGGTTTTTTTAGGAGCTGAACAAAAGGAGCTCTCTTCTCGGCTCCAGATTGATCCTGTAGTTGAAGATACCTTACAAGTAACTCAAGGTTAAGTCTTGTGATCTTTTCTAGTATTTCCTAGTTTTCACATCTTTAAGGATTAAAAGCATTGTATCAGTAGGTGCTAAAAGCCTAAGAGAGTTTGGGGGTGCGTGGACCCCTTCAATGCTATTTCAGCACAGCCATTCCAGTAACAAAGTTTCTTGGTTTGGCCTAATACGGCCTGTGGCTCCTGTTGATCCACTTCTGTGGAATAAGCAAGGAAGTAAAAATGTTTTCTGGGAGCTACTAGTAAGAAATTAAACCAAAATAAAATTATCTTATCGTCCATGTAAATTGATATTAAAAAATATGCTATAAGTTAAGAGTACAACTACAACCTTATTTGTCTCTTTTCTATGTGATTTTCCTCCCAATTCAGATTACTATGATGCAGAATCTATGGTCCATACAGATACTAGGTCATTTATCCTTAAGAAGCCCAAGCTATCTGAGGAAATGGTGCCGCAGAATCAGCAACTGGGGAAGAGGGCTACAGAGGCAATACGAGTACTCTCAGGGCGTCTAATACAGACACGGTAAAAAGTTATTACTTTCAGGAGTGTTATTAGTCAGAAAGCTTGGTTTTGGTTTAGGTGGAATCATTCCGTCGTACTTGTGCTTTGTCAGTCCAGTCAGGATGATCTGTGACATCATGGAAAATGGACTGGCATTGAATAGCAGAGGAAAAAAATCAGGGGATAAAAACCTCCCAGAAATCCTTCTAAGTGGAAAAGTATTCCCAGGCTCAACTGCAGCTTGAGAATGTCTTTGATTTGCAAGAAAAAAGAAGGAGGAACTGAAAAGTGCTTTTTATTGTCATAGCTGTTCTGATTTCTGAAATCTTAGTTAAGTAGTAATTTTGCTTAAATTGCCTTTAGTTTTACACCTGTTTCACCCTGAGATCATGTTTCTTAAGAAATGTCTTTTAACGCAGTATTGAGTGTGGTGGTTCCTGAGCTCTCACTGCTGGAGGGAAACCAGCATGTTCCGCATGCAGGTAGCTCAGTACCTGTAAGCCAACAAACAGTGAAGTGACACATGGGGCAAGTGATTTAAGGCTCCTTACTGGTGAGCTTGGCCGAGAGAAGTTTAAAGTTCACGTCAGCTTCAAATGATGTATTGTGGGTGTTCTTCCATTTCCCCAAAGGAACAATGGCCAGTGCACAGTCATTTTCTTAACTTGTTAAAGGCCTTGGTAGTGTCTTACCTGTTAGAGTTAAAAACCACTCAGAACGATGTGATGTACTTCATCACTGTGGGTTGCTGTGTTTGAGAAATTGTTAACGTTTCCTTTCCGTGAGTGGCTTTAAACAGCCCATGTTAATTAAAAATAAAACCGGCAATGAACAAACAAGCCCAAAAGGGTAACCTTGCAATGTCACATCTGAACTGTGACTGTGCTACAGGATAGTGGTAATTTTTTGCCTGTGAATAGATCCATTTTTGACAGCTTGAAACTTGAAAGTTCTGGCTAGCGCTGCCTTTAATGTGTTGTTTTTCTCTCTTCTTAAAGGCATTCTGCACTGTAGTTGCTTTTGGCCTAACTTCATAGAGAACAAAGCTTATACTATCACTGTCAAAGTGGGGACTCCATAGTGCACTTCCAAATACGTAGAATCACATGCCATTCAGGCAATCCCTTGGGTGAAATGCGTGGGACAGCAGAAGAGTGGAGAAAACATATGCATCCTCTGTTTTTATACTCCCTCTTTTATCCACATTGACTGCTATCAGATACAGGATACGAGGCTAGACTGATCTTTCGATCAGGCTGAGCATCAAAGTTCTTAGTGTCAGTATTTCAATTCTCTCTTCCTAGCCCTAAAAACTTTCACATCCACTGTTTCATAATGCTCTGTATGCTCTGTTCAGTATTTTTGAGGAGACACTCATTTTATATGTTAAAAGGCCCGTGATTCCAAGAATGGTATCTACCCTCAGGTTTTTTTGTCTCGAAACTGTAAATTCCTCAAAAGATTAATCTCTTTCCTTTATTTAACTGTGTCTGTAAATGACCTTTTGGATCTATCTGTTGAGCAGAACACAAGAAACTGAAACTTACCTGCCAAATTCTCTGTTGTATGCCATTGAAAGCTGTGTATCTTATTAGTTCTTCAGAGAGACAAGAAGGCAAACTGTTAAATGGAGTACAATATTAGTAGTATTAAAAGAAGGTTTGTTACTGTGCGACTCTCCATAGATTAGCTTGTACTACTTTTAGCTACTACGGCAGCTCATTTTTACTCAAACCTCTGGAGTCAGAAAATCTATTTTTACTACATTTCTTTGTTTTATAGAGACCAGCTTGCACAGCCAGAGAAACCTGCTAGTCCCAAGTTCATTGTGACACTGGATGGTGTGCCTAGCCCACCAGGATACCTTTCTGATCAAGAAGAGGAAGATATGTGTATAACTGAAGGATTAAAGCCAGTTACCCAAAATATGTGTGCTGGCAAAGGATTAAAAGGCCTTCGAGCACAGCAGATGCAAATTGTAACCAGACAGCTAGAGAGCTGTGATGGTAATTATGCTTACCAACAGGATCTAACATTAATGTGGTGGTTTGACTGTGGATAGAACTCTTGGATATATCATTCTTAAGAGATCAAAGTGATGGTTTTTGTTCTTCAGATTAGAACATTCTTAGGCAAATGAAGCGTGGTAGTTTAGTGGGGCCATATCTATAGAAGCCTCTGTCTTGATAAACCAGTGCAATATGGCACAGAGGTAATTCTCCACACATCTCAGTATTGATGAAATTTGGTGGGTTTTTTTCCTTTGAAAGTATAGTTTGTCTTCATTGCCAGAAATCTGTGCTTCTTGTTGACCCATTATCTTGCTGATGGCCAGGAGATTTTATGATTAATGTCTTGCTGTGCCTTGAACTTTAAAAAATAAATCATTTGGTGTTAATGTTTCTGTCTAGATCCGTGATATCGAAAGGAGCCTGTTAAGTGTAAGGTGCTGGTAGATTCAAGTTGCTAGGATCTCTGAAAGTAGAACTTAAACAGCGTATATTCAGGATACCTTTTGACTAACGTGGGAAATTGCTTGCTGAAGCCTGTGTTTGAATTGTTTAGAATGCTGAAAGGGTGATGAAAAATACAGAGGATATGGTTTTGTCATAGACCTGTTGAATACTTGCCTTAAGGTCATGCTTGGATTCATTTTTTTTTTTTTACTTTTCTCATGAAAAGATCTTTATTTTCCATAGTATCAGTGCATCCAAATTTTCTGAACTAAATAAAGAATAGTATTTGATGCTATACAGAGAACTTAAATGTCATTGATCCAGCTGTAAATGTGCAATGCAATTGTGAGAGAGCCATGGGGAAAAGCAAAGGACCTTTTAAGTCCATGTCCTTTCAGTCCCACTGGCTTCAGAAGTGCTACTCATATCAGGTAGTCTTAAAGAAGAAAGGAATGTTATATATCCGATGCACATTTTTGCTAGTACAATGAAATATATACTAAAGTGCTACCCTTGCAAATCTGTGCTTTACTGGTATAGTCTCTTTCATACTCCTTACTAAAGCCCTTTGGCACAGGAGGATCTTGCTGATACCATCATATCTCTGTTAGGGATTCTTTTGTGATTAGCTACATCAGTCACACCTGTGCTACTTCTGGCTAAAGTTCACACAGAATCAGGTCAGTGTGGAAGTGGTTTGTACAAGCAACGTGGTTTTACGATAGGATAGCAGCATTTGGGTTCGGTGTGTTGCTAGGAGGAGGCATAAATGAGGCTGAGGATGGAATGAAGCTGGAGCAAGTGTGTCACTCATAGGGTCAGAGAGGTAAGCCTAGCAGTCCTGGAAAATTTGGGGGAAAAAAAAAAGTCCTGGCAGATTTGGGAAAATAAGACAACACTGAAGGTGTATTCTTAATTGCATGAATTTGCAGAAGGAGGTTTTAGAAATAATGTTGAATAGGAGAAAGTCAAAGTCCCAGGTTCCCATAAGAGTGGTGAAGGTGTTGAATGTTTCAGCTGGAAATTTCTTAAAATACTTTTTGGATTGGAGTCTGGGTTCAGGTAATTGAGGTGAAAGTAGTATCTGTCTGAGCAAATTACATGAAAGTAGTTCTTTTTTGGTGTGTGTCCCCATACTAATAAATCATATCTGATTAGTGTAAAAATTGATTTCTTACTTTATCTCTTGAAATAATTTTCTGGAGCCAAAAATATCTTGGAGGAAGGAAGCATAGCTATTATTAACACATGGCTCAGTAGAACAGTTGTAACTAAGGTTCAGTTGAAGAATCTTTGTCTTGTCTGATGAAAATCTGGTCTGTTTGGCTTTCACACCTCAGTTTGGATTTGTGAAGAAAATTAATTTATTTTGCTTGTAAACTGTGCAAGTTTGATCTTTTATCACCAAAAGGCAGCTGTCAGTCCAATATTATGACTTCTTTCACTTAGTAGTTTTGGAAATGTTCTTCAAGTAATATGATTGTACATAAATTCTTACTGTCATGACTTTTGATTAATTGAGGCTTATCAAGAATTGGGTTAAAAGGAGAGAGAGAGAATAGGAAATATTGTGAATTTCAGTTATGCTATATTGTGTTTGCCAAATTGCATATAAAACCATAAAGGTCCCAGCTTGGGTTTTTCCCTTTTTTTCTTTCCTTCCTAGTGGATATGGAACAATTAAATATGCTGCAAAAACAGGAGAAGGTGCTTGAGCGCTGCAAGTACTGGCCTGCCTGTAAAAATGGAGATGAATGTGTGTACCATCACCCCACGCTACCTTGCAAGTGAGTAGTGCAAAGCTCATCCACTTGACCTGTTATCTTTACTTCAGTGCTACAAATTTCCCTTCTGCGTTGGCAAATATTCCAAGGCAGTGTAGGGTAGGGGTCACAGCTAGATTATTGCGCTGTAATTTCTTCTGTTTTCCTCCCACCTGCCACATGTCAGAATACAGTGATGTTTTTAATAAGCAGAGTCACAGCTGTGCTTAGTTTAGCACACAGGCTGGTGGTTTTGTGTTGCTAAGAGGTGTGGGAATTGGCGGTGTCTTGAAATAGGAGGCGCTCTACTGCTAGCTGTCAAAATGCTTCTGAACATGTTAGGGTACCATTACGTGGTAATGCAGTAATTTTTTATTTCAAAGCAAAGGCCAACTCTTGAATGTGTGCTGCCTTTGACTTCTCTTCCACAAGCAGCAACAGTCTAGAAAAATCATTTCTGTTTCGAGATAAATGTTACCAGATTGGGTGGCTTCATTTACACAGATGTTTGCATTTCCTTTTAAAATCTGACATAACTAAATTAAAAATAACACTTTCTCTTCAATAAATGAACTGTATTAGTGAGTTCTGTGCCCCTCTCTGCAAAGCTCTGAATTCACAGTGCCTTTGCTGCTCTGCCCCACACACGAAGAATAACACCTCTTGGTTTGCAACAAGTAGCTTGCTACCGAACTCCACTGAGCGTAAGGTAGTCTGGTTATTTACCGCATGTAACGAGTGTCCACAGGGAAAACGAATGCAGATCTGTTTGTGTACAGCTCGTACGCTACACCCGCACGCCCTGCTTTGGAAGTAACTAAGGAACATGTGCAAGCCCTGTTGTGGTCCGGCTTTCTATGATATCCTGGCTGTCATGTGCAACAGCTGCCTGGGGATTTTGCTCCGAGTATGGGCTTATGACTTCATTTCTTTCCCCTCAGAGTTTTTCCCAACTGCAAATTTGCTGATAAATGCTTGTTCATCCATCCGAACTGTAAATACGATGCAAAGTGCACTAAGCCAGACTGTCCTTACACTCATGCCAGCCGACGAACACCCCATCCACCTCCTAAACCAGGTGAGCACCTCTTGTTTTTCTGAGCTTTAAATGAAAGTGCTGAAGGGAAAGCAGTGTATTTGGAAGCTGACCACTGACTGAGGTGAAAAAAAATTTTTTGTTTGATTTGACTTAATTTTCTTTCAGCTCTTAATGCTAGATGAAGAATAACAATTGAGTGTTAACTGCAAAAACCATTATCAGAAAAATCCCTGAACGCTCTTGCATCCGTATGAAATCTATGCAAGGCCAAAGTGGTGACTTGCACAAGCAGTCCCTTCTTCTGGAGGGGTCAGCCAGCATTGCAGTTGTACTCACATTTGTTTCTTAAATTGGATACGTGCTGTAGCAAGAGCTTGTGTCACAAATTGAAAACTGAGGTTTCTCTGCTTGTGTGAATGTTTTTTTCCTTAGTGACACTGTAGGAGTTAACTTTATGGAGCGAAGCGGTGACTTTCGGGGATGAGGTTACCTTTTGGTGGAGGGCCTTCGCTCCACTGAAGTCATGATCTTTAGGAACCAGTTTAGCCCTTCGTCACAGTAGGGTGCAGTTTTGTTCCTTTGCCAGAAGGCAGGGGACAATGTGCTTATCTCCCCTGTCCTTTCCAGCGCTCCCGTGTATTCCTGGAAAGTGCCTTGCCTGCGCTTTTCAGTCCACTTAGCTTGAACTCTGACAGGCTTGCTGCTGCCAAAATTTAACACTTGAATGTCTCTGCCTAGTGGGATCTCTGCTTAATTTGTTGGAGGCATTGCCATGACCATGGTACCTTCTGTCCTGAAGCGGTGAAGAACCGAGACTGAGATTACCCGGTAGTCTTGGTCTTCCCCAGGGCGAGATCTGCTTCTGCACTGCGATAGGCCTCCCATGTTTCTTGCAGAACTTTGGTGTATTACAAAACGTAATTTCTTGCAGAAGGATTGATATATTTAAGTTTGTGTGGAACTATATTTAAAAAGCAGTTTATTCTGCCCCAGGCTCACTTCCTGTTCTCTTCTTTTCTGCTGTTAGCACCACTGCCCGCACCGTCTGTATCCTCCAGTAGTCCGCTGTGCAAGTTTTTTCCTGCTTGTAAGAAAATGGAATGTCCATTTTACCACCCAAAAGTAAGCATTATCTCTTATCTCTGCCCTTCCTTTCTAGAAAGATACTTGAAATTTGCTACTTTGGGTCAGGAAATGTCACTAGCTTTTCACACCTTTTGCTTCTACTTTTCACGTTTTAAACTTGAGCTCAGAAAGAGAATATGCAAAAGCAGTGACTTAAAAAAATTGGAAAAGTATGTTTTTAAATAATCCTTCTACCAGATGCTTCTGGGGAGTTTCAAACAGGCCGGCAGCCATAACACTTGCCAAAAATCTGCCCAGCCAGGATGCTGGGGGCAGAGGAGGAGGACGTCTCGTAGCCTATATGGAAGGAATATGTTTCAGACTCCTTCAGATGTGCAGCCATATACAAGAACTTTAAAGATTGCCCTGGAGTATGTGAATGTAATTTATATAGTACAAGAGTTTATAACTCGGGTACTGCTATTCTATTGCACTGCGTCCCTGCATATTCTTAGGCCAGCAGGTTTAGTGCTTTTTCAAGCCCCAGGAAGCAAAACTGAAGAGCACTGGGTCCCCAAGACTCTGTTCCCAGCTGGTCTTAGCCAGATACTCTGGCTTTTCCCCTGTCTTTCAGCTGGTGCTGTGTCACGCTCCTAACTTGTATGGACAGATCAACTGACACTGCACTCTCTAAACCCTGAAAAGCAAAGGAACTTCCACCTGTCGGCGCAGTGGCAGTTTTGGAGCATCTACCTCTTAATCAATACTTTTTTCAAAGGATTTCCTCTGTCGTTGGGTTGAACTGATTGCACCAGTCTATGGAGCTGTTGATTCAGTTTTCTATTGATCAGATCTGTCACATAGTAAAGCCAATGTGCGTGCCGCACATTCGAGGTTAGCTTGGTCAGGAGTTCAGACAGCTTGGAGTAGCCTCTTCTGAAATGCTCTTTCTGAAATGTTTTAGCATTGCAGATTTAATACCCAGTGTACAAGGCCAGACTGCACTTTTTACCATCCAACTATTGCTGTACCTCCACGCCATGCCCTGAAATGGACTCGAACTCAAACCAGGTGAGATACGTTTTTCTTTTTAATTATTTTTCTCAGTTAGGTTTAGAGCAAGTGTTGTGACTTACATCGCAAATGTCATTTTACTCACAGGAGTAATGTGTGTGTGATGAGCAATGAAGACTGTATGAAGAAAAATAGCTGTTAAAGGCATCTGTCCTTTAAAGAGAACCCTGTACTGTTTGTCCTTGGTAGTATAAACATGATGTGATGCAACACTGAAAAAACAGTGCCCCGCTGCTGGGATATGGCGGAGTCACTGGAATCCTGACCTGAACATGCTGTGTTTTCCGAGTTTTATTTGAATAAAGCTGAAAATCCAACAGCAGCTCTGCTTCACTGTGGTTTTAGCTTGTGTCCAAGCTGTCTTTTCCACAAAATGTTCAGATGTTTCTTGGAGCATTCCTGGCAGGACAGCTCATGCCTGTCATCGATCCGTGATTTCATAAACCGGCAGCAAACTTCCCAACGCTGCCGTCAGGGTCTGTCTTACAGACAGTCACACCACTGGAGCCTTTCACTCTAGCTGATCTCATCTGCAGAGGTCTTAATCGTTACAGGGATAGGATGCAAATTAGTTCCCAAATCGTCTTTACAGAGTGGTAGGATTGTTACTTACGCAAATTGTTCTTCTCTTTCCCCTCAGTGAATGATTATGATACAACTTGGGACTAAACCCTGCCTCCTTGGGACAGCAGCAGAAAGGAAGATTGACCACCAGGGGCACAGGATGTTGGAAAAATTCATGCATTTTGAACTTTTAATATACATTGTTTTCATAAAATGAGGTTGATTGCATACTTGAAATGTCTCTAATTTTCCAAGTTTGTAAGTTTGAGCAATTTTACATTTTTTTTACACTGTAAGAAGAAAATGTCTGTGTAAGAAAAGTTTTACTTTAAATTCCATTAAAAACTTTGAAAGCACCTTTGGTGTTGTACCATTTGGGTAATGTTTCTTGCTTAAGATTGGGTGTGTTGACAACGTAAGTAAGTGTAGCGTCAGAAGGTCTTAGAAAGCTTATTCCCATAGTCGGGTCATACTAGGCATGCTTTTTGTTCCGCAGTACAACTGAAGCGGTGTCCTAGCACCGACTGAACTCTTCACCCGTTCACAGGGAAAAGGAGGGGAAAGGGTTTGTCTTTTGGGTATTTTTTCCAGGTAGTAAGTCATTGTTACCCCGACACATTCTCAAATGGGGAAAAAACAAAGACAAGGGGACAAAAAAAGCAAGAGCAATTAAATAGTGGTGCACTCCATTTAAAAAGCAATTAAACACCCCTTCCCTTGAAAGTAAATGGTTTCCGATGCCTCCACTTATAGCAGGAGAAGAGACAGTGCCTCTCTGAATTGCCTGCTGAAGAATCCTTTTCTCTTCCAGTACACCTGACTTTGTAATTATCTCCTTTGAGACAGTCCCAGTGACTGACTCACATCGCAAAAAGTCATCCCAGGAGGTGACCACAGATACCTTTAAGTGTTGTTATTATAATGATGAAAAGTGTTGAGCAGTAACATAAATGCACTTTTTTATTAAATCTTTTATATCTTTTGGGGAACTACATTTTCGCAAAAATATACAAAAGAATTTATTTTTACAAATATTTACATTTGATATCAGAAAACAATGTTAGCTACATATTTTAAACTTAAATTTGACAAATATAGTCTTGAATGCTGAAACTTAACACTCCAGGAAAGTATTTTTAATTTTTTTTTTGTGAAATAAAGTACTCAAAGTTCATATTCAAATTTAAAAAAATCTTAATTAATGCAAAAATCTGACATTTAATTCTTTTATATATGTATACTTTAAATAAACATACAACATTGTTACAGGGATTAGGTGTCATGGTGGAAACCAAAATGGAGCACACTTAAACCCATGATCCTTATTACAGTAATACATGACCGTACCTGTGGACTAGTTTAAAATACTTTTTTTTTTTTTTTTTTTTCCTTTTTTTCCTTTTTGTTAAAGCGCGAGGGGTCCTCGGACACACTCCATAATGAAACACAACACATCTGAACAGACAACTGGAGTTTAAGCTTAAAGAACTACAGTCAAATATTTTCCTAAGGTGACCGGACAGGGGAGAGGCAGAAGAGAGAATGGGCTCTCGCGTTGTATGGAGCAATGCTGAGATGAATTTCCAGATGAAAGACTGCAAATTACATCCTTTTTCTACAGAATTTTCCAGTGCCTTCAGTAGCTGTCCCCCCCTTTCAGAAATAGCTGCCACCGTGAAACTATTCTCCTTTTCAGTGTGAGATGAGGAGATAATCACTTGTAAGGGCAGCAGCAAACTTGTGCTCCCGCCACTGCTGAACGTCAGCAGCGTTGCTGTTTTGTAACCTGCTGTACAATGTTTAGCATAAGGCGAGCTGCTGATTTTTCTCAGCTAAAAAAGAAAAAAAAGAGTGAATAAACTAAGCCACAGAGCCAATAGTGTCTGTGTTTTCAGAGGGAATGGTTCTAATGCATTCGCCGAGACGGTTACATTACTTCAAGTGGTCATTGTGGTCTTGAGTCTATTCTCATGTGGAATTGTACATTAAAAACGCATTACCTCGCTTCACAGGTCAGTAATGCGGCCTTTCTGTTACTTCATATAGTATGCTGTATTCCTGTAACTGAACTAAAGAGCCTAAACAAAGCTCACAATTACCAGATACTGCTTAAAAAAAAAAAAAAAAAAAAGCTATTTCACACCTAAAAACCACAACGCAATGATAGAGCAGCAACAAGTAAAGGAAAAACAGCCCAGACCTGTGGAAAGCACTACCCACAGCACCAACATTTCACAAAAGTACAGAAAACCAGGGGTTGGTTTTTTTCCATGCAATTTGTGCCTGTGTTCATGCTTGGAGTTTCTTTAGAAAGTTATTTATTAAATTCCCAAGGAGTCCAGTATAGAGCATGTCCTGGGTGCGACTGGTGTTTGGGAAAAAAAAAAAAAAAACCAAAATCCAATATAAAGAGTTACGGAACATTTACAGCTCCATAGCTGAACACCACATACTCCGATTTTTTTTTAAGAAGTCATGTGCTGGAAAATGGTACTGAACTGCTTTGCTTCTTGGGAAGAATAAATACCCTATTTTTTACCTGCTGGGCATGGAAAGATTCCCCCTCCTCCTTCTCCCCAGTCTCAAAAATTTGCAACTAAATTGTTCAAAAATTCATTTTCAGCAATGTAATGCCCTGGCTTGGCTTCAGATTGTAAGTCACCATGGTAAGAGTAAAGCTGTGGTTAAAGCTGGCTGACCTCTCACAGCCACCACGTTTGAACAAAACAGTTATTTGGGGGTCGGGAGGGGGGGAGTTGGGTTAGGGGCTCCCGTGGGAAGAGGAAAAATTTGCAACTAAATTGTTCAAAAATTCATTTTCAGCAATGTAATGCCCTGGCTTGGCTTCAGATTGTAAGTCACCATGGTAAGAGTAAAGCTGTGGTTAAAGCTGGCTGACCTCTCACAGCCACCACGTTTGAACAAAACAGTTATTTGGGGGTCGGGAGGGGGGGAGTTGGGTTAGGGGCTCCCGTGGGAAGAGGAAAATTAAAAAAAAAAAAAAAAAAGGAAAAAAGGAGAAGAGTAATCGCAAAAGCTCATGAATGAGAAACTGGAGGATACTACATGAAAAACTTCTCCCCCCACCACCAGAAAGACTTAAAATCCTACAGAGGTCTAAAACTAAAATACCCCTACCGCCTCCCTTTTTCAGAACCCACCAATGCAATACTTGTTTCAGTTATCTACTTTTTTTTTTTTCATTGTCTCCTGCCTCAGCCCCGCTGGGACCAGCCCAAGATGGCACCAGCTTTATGACAGCCCCACTTACATACAGTGCTGGGGGAGCAGCATTTGGCCCCTGGGAAAGAAGAATTTCTCTCATGAAACAGCAGTAAAGCACAAACGACATCAATCCTCGAGCTTAAAACACCCTGGCACGTTAGGGCCACTTACTAGGTAACAACTAGCTTGCTTTTAGGCATGTGGAACGGTGTGACTCAGACACATCTTTACATCACTGGAACGAACGTGACAATAATTTGGGGGCTATCTTAAAAAAAAGGTTGGGGTTTCTTGGGTTTGGCTTGTGCGGCTTTTTTTGTTTTTTTAATTCAGCTCTCACATGACATCTGTGCCCAAGCTGAGTAACATACACACCAGTAAGGGCAAAATCACTTTGCAAGGTCTTGAAGTATTACTACAAGTAACAGAAATGCAGGAAACTCGTGTTTTGGCTTTTGGAAGAGAAATCCAAACACACCAAGTGGTAGGGACACACTGCCTCTCATGCCCCAAACGCAACTGTCCTCCAGCAGGTGGAGAAGCATCAGTTCAGCTATTTCTGCACAGATTTTATGCTTCTCACCACGAGTTGCTACAGGTAAAACTCTAGTTCATTTGTCCAAGCGGCACCTGTAATGAATTTGGATTTTATTTTTTTTTTTTTTTTACATAAAGTTTACCTTAAGTCAATTACTTCCTTCTTCTGTAATCATTTACTAGGGGATAAAATCAAGAACTTTACTAATTTATTTCTACTCATAAGTATTCCTCTGCCTACATTACATTGACCTTCCCTGACTTGTTCTACCTACATGTAGAGGCCTACGGCAAGGAACCACTGAAGGAAAACCTCAGCTCATCCATGATCCGAATCGCCCTCTGCAGGTACCCGTCTCCATCACACCTCGCATGAAATGGAACAAATACAGGCGGCAGCTTTAACGTCTGTCATCTTAAACACCGTGCACCTCTGGGAACAGAAGCAAGAACTGGTGAATAACCTTTCGGTAGGAAAGAAATGAGAGAGGCAGTGATTGACACAGGTTGGTGATGAAGAGTTTTCTGAAGTACAGTATTTCTTTGGTTTAGTATTTTTTGCTTAAAGAACACATTGAAGCCCAGTTGCACAGGAAACTAAAATATGGATTAAATCAGAAGAGGCCTATTAAAACAATCCCTGCTTGGTTTATGTGGGAAAGATGAGTAGCATTTTAAAATGCATCCTTAAACTCTTTTACCTGCTCTCTCAGTACTACACAGCATTTTCATATTGGTGGTATGTTACTGCAACAGTGGTTAATCTGTGTTAGCTGCTGTACTGCAACTTACACTTTTTTTTGTTTTACCCTGTGGGGGGAGAAGAGAACACATATCCACACCTTTTATTTTTTCTCTTCTTTTTCCCCAAAGAAGTGGTGAATTGGTCAGATTGCCGGTTCAACAGTTAACAAAACCACAGATCAAGGTTATGACTGGCATGCCGTTGGCAATCTGAGAAGGGGATGGAGAGTGATTACCTGTTCTAGCACCAAGTAGACTGCAGAAACCCCGCCACCAAACCCACTCAATAATTTTAGTTACTTATGAATGACTTGGGCAAGGAAGCCTATTGTGGCTTTTATGCATATTATACACCTACAACTGTCCTTTTTTTCTGAAATGAGATATTCAGAGCTTAAGTCTGAAGTCAAAGTTAACTGAAAAGCAGGAGCTGGAGACAACCAAAGAACCGGGCTTGGTCTAACCACACCACAGGGACATGTATAAAGAAAGCGTAGTAGGCTTTGGCAAGCTCACGTGTCCATCCACATGAGCAAAAATCGAATGGTGCGATAAACTTTAGGAAAACTGAGCAGATTGTAAGGAAGCATAAGAAAACCATGAGAACAAAAGACTGTGCGAATGCAATACAGCTAGTGATAGTAAAGTCGCCGACGTGGCAATTTATTTTGTGACTTGCAAACTTAATTCCCTTTCTGTAGAGTCTACAGGATGATTCACTTTGTCCAAAATATTGACAAGACAACATTTGTCCGTAGCTTATGCTGACAAACAGAATTAAACCAAACCTTTCAAGATTAAGGCTTGTCATGCCTGCGACACTGATAATGAAACAGGGAAATGTGTCACCTTGCCCACGTAAGAACTGTATTTCAAACCAAGATGCGCAGTTTGCCACGCGACCACACCACGCACAGCACGTCCAACAAGGGAACCCAAGGCATAGGCCTAGAGTCAAACCCATGTGCACGTGGAGACTCAAGCACTGCTGGGTGCAATCCAGAAAGCCGGCGAGGTGCTGCGCAGGCAGGCGCTCAGGGCTTGTCCAAAGAAGGGCACAGCTCGCCCCGGCAAACTTGCAAGTCAAATAGTGGGGTTTAGGCTGCAGCTGACAGAAGTGGATCACTGTTTTAAACTAAGCCACCCTTGAATGCTATCCAAGTCCTGCTCTTGGTATTGAAGCTCTTTGCTTTGATCTAGTTGCCAGATCAAGGAGATAACTTGTCTGCAACGTGTCTGTTTTCTGATGGTACAATTCCAGCCTGGCGTTAACCCGAATCGTATGAAGTTCAGAGTTATCCTGCAATGAATCTTGCTAATACTGAAACCCTGATACTGAGAAAAGTCAGAAGTTACTCTGAACGAGTGCTCTCCTTCAACTTTCAACAAGGGATAAAGCAGCCTTAATTTTCTGAAATGCTTTATCTTTAGTTTTACACTGTCTCTTGCCTTCCCTATCAAAATCAGAAAGTCATATACAAATGATTGCCTCCTTAAGAATAAAAAAAATAAGATTTCCAGTCTAAATAATTCAATACATTTGGCTAATTTGTTCTTTCTGTCCTAATATTAACTGCGTTCCTCAGTTCCTGCACTATGGCAATTTTCAGTTCTAAATGTGTTTAATTTTACTTTTTGTTTGCTCCTAGGAGCTGGATTTTCCTTCTCTCCTTCTCCTTTTTCTAAGCACACTTAAGTAGCTTTCAAGGGCACTTTTTTTTTTTTTTCTTTTAGAGTGAAATGTCATTTTGCTTTTATCGAATCGGTTCTCTAGTTTATTTCTTTTATTACAAAAAAATATTGCTGACCTTAAAGATCCCAAAGACGTATGTTTGCTGCTAGCCAGAAAAGGAGTTAGAAGACGATTAAGCTAGAGAATGAAATCATCCACTATGAGTGAGCAAATTATACACAGAACTTTTCCCTCCCCTTCCTTGGTGCTGTATGATCACAGAACAGGCTTTCTCCAGCTTCAGACAGAGCCCTCCTGCCCACATTTCTTCTCTCTGATGCTTCCAAGCGAAAAGCTTTCACTGGTCCCTCGACATTCCAGCTTCTTCCCTGACCTGTCCTACGGGGTTACGCCATCCTGCGACTTTCCTGCTGCGCAACCAGCCACGGGCGCCCGCTGCCTACCGAAACAGGCAGCCTGTTCCCACAGACACGTGCTTTGTGCACGGGTGGTAACAAATAGCAAGTTACTACAGTAGCATTTCATGTAAACAGCAAATGAGGCACAGTAACAAGCACCACCACAGACAAAAAGACCAAAAAAACCTGCAAAGCTGCCATCTTTAACCATGCTTACAGCCAGCTGTTCTCTTCAGCAGAGAATCGCAGCTTGTCGTACGGAATATGCTCCAAATTGTCCTCAGGAAGAAAGCTGCATCTGAGGCTCTACTCACTCCTCAGCATTCATGACTGTTCCCAGCTGGTTGACCCCATTTTACCTGGCAAGCTACCAATACTGGCTGCAACAGGAGGAACAAGGCTGGCAGTTTTGTTTTTAAACAGCACCTCAGCTTCCAGCTCCCATCCCAGCCCTTTGCAGTAGTGGTGAGGTTTGGAAGAGAGTGAAGAAGCGGGGAGCTCTGGAGGCTCAGACTTTCATGCTGCAGCTATCAGCCTTGCACCACCGAGGGCAGCCCCGCTGCAATTCGCCCATCAGCATCTCACTGCTGCTCCCCCACTGGCGTGGCATCCGAGATTCCTCAGAGCAAAAGCACCAATGGACAAATTATCAGTGGAGAGGCACAGCATTAATGAAGGGGGTGGAGGGAGGGAGGAGAGGAGGACGTGACCAGTGATGGGGATCCGAGGAACAAACCTCTTGATAATCCACATCCCTCTTTCATTGGGTGAAGGCCTACAGAAGATCATGAGGCTGTGAGACACTGAGCCTAGGATTTTGAGGGGAAAACTCAAAGAGGCAGAAAAATTTGGACTTTGATCTGGCAGTCCGAGTAGGACGGACTCTGAGGGAGCTCTTTACAGCCATCCACTTGAACCAATGAAAGGCAACTTTAAAATAGAGGCAGGACAAATCTTACTTCAGGCCAAGAAGTCCTGCACAGATGTGTTTAATAAGGGACAGAATCACAGCTATTGCATACTGCAACTGATTTCTCTGGCATAGATAAGATTTAAATGCCAGACACCAATTTTTATATAAAACAGGCAGGCAGGCAATAAAGGTTACGAGACAGATCAGGTCTGATCTCAATTCTCACATGTAATTCCCCTAAAGTCAAAAATGTTACCGGCAAGATCTCCCTGCACCCTCATGACCAAATCCACAGAGTTTTTGCTCCTGCAGAATAGCAGCTGCATGACTGGCAAGACTTTGCTAAGAACCATCATGCCGAGAAACCTGATAATAGTTCAGTTCATCAACTTCTCTAAAATAAATATTTGTTACAGCTTGATATACAAAATACATTATCTAAGACCGCTGGGTAACTAGCTCTGTATAGCACATAACAAGCTTATTTTTGGACCTAAGAGAGCACAGAAGTCTGGCTCATTAACTTTCCTCTCCCTTCTACATGCAAGCCTTCCCACTCCCTCTATAACCACCATGCACACAAGATGCTACCAAGAAGAGATGAGGTTTCTTTCTTTTTTACTTTTATCTGGCATAAGAGAATGCAAGAGGTGAATAATATCAAAGCCTACTGACTGACCTAAACAAATGCCGCTGTTAAAGCAATTCTGGCTTACACAGAGAAAAAGAGCTTTATGTTCACAGCAGAATGTCATTATAGGAGTAGGGCTGATAATTAGTCATGTTGCATGAAAATTAACTGCACTGATTAAAAAAAACAGGTTCAGTCTGTAATGCATCTCTATGACATGATCTAGACAAACAGCTGATGAAATCTTCCTCACTTATACCCAAAACATAGCTTTGTTCATGTTTTCATTATCACTGAAATGTGGGGTTTTTTTCAACTAAGAGTCTCAGTTATGTTGCAGGATAGAATAAATGCACTTATGCTAGAGGTGACAGCAGGTCCATTTAAAGAAGCATACGATTGGACATTTTTTACAATCAGGAGAGAAATCTGAGGAGAGACCTCTCCCAGCTAGTCCTAACTCTGTTAAAAAGTTCAAATCTACAAAATATAATGTTTGGAAAGTTAATATTCTCTCTGAATCCCCCCTATGATGCTGAGAAAATAAAATCAATTCATATTGCTATGAAATTGTATTTTTGCAACTGGTGACATCCCAAGCTTTATCGATTATGAAGACTATAAAATCCTCACCCTAGTCCACATTTCCAGCATAGAGGCTAAAAGCCCAGTCAAGTAACACAGCAATAATCTCTCTTCCACTGAGAATACTTTTATTCACAAGGCAAAAATTGGAGTTAGACTTTTAGGTTGTGGGCAAGGCACTCGCAAAGTGAGCAAATCTATTTTTGCTCACAGAACTAATTTAATGTTTAAGTGCAAC
The DNA here is from genome assembly GCF_000687185.1 of Egretta garzetta. Classification (NCBI taxonomy): domain Eukaryota; kingdom Metazoa; phylum Chordata; class Aves; order Pelecaniformes; family Ardeidae; genus Egretta; species Egretta garzetta. The sequence continues at coordinate 570,560 of NW_009259691.1, read as the reverse complement.
AAAAACACTAAATTAGCCATGAAGATCATGCATATCCAACGGCTTTCACCAGACATGACTCTGACCCAGGCCTCTAAATACAGAAATATTTGTCCTAAGGAATCAGCTCTCTTATTTTCTGCTTCACCAGATGATGTTTCCTTTTGACCAGTAATAGAAATATCATTTCCATTATAATAATTAAACATTTATTAAAATACTATATATTTGAGAGTTAATATATGGTTTCTTTCAGTAATAAAATATGGAATACTCTTTTTTTTCAGTGATATTCAGACCCCAAAACTTAAAGGAGAAACATTCATGCTGAAAATAGATCAATGTACAGCACTAGGTCAGAAATAACACCTCTTGATTAAAACCCCAGGATCTTACTGTGAAACTGTACATTGATTAACAATTCACTTTTTCCTCTTATCCACATATTTCATTTTCAACATCTGGCAGTGAGTGGAATACAAACCCGGATTATCCAATACTGAAGCAAATCTAATGGCCTCAGCGTATTTGTTACAGTGCATCCTTCTGTCAGACTCTGGATACTTGTCTTTCCGAGACAGATTGCTCTGTGTCTTGGATCAGCACCATTTCTAACACATGCAGGGCACAGAAGAATGTCACATTTCAATCCTGGGTATTTCATGCCTGGTACTCCATGCAGTGTCCTCTTTGCAAGTCTCCATGTCTCTCTCAATGAGGCATATGCACACATTTCCAAACAAATAAGCTGCATTTTTAAAAAGATATTAAGTATGAGATTTAAAAGACTACAATATTGTTAAAGGAAATGGCTAAAAACAGTCAAAAGAAAAAATTCAGTTAAAAGTATAATGTTCTGAATACAGCCATAAACATATTGTGATTTATTACCTCTTAACTGTTCAAATTAACATATGGGCTATTTATTTTGTTGCAAATATCCATTACTTTATATACAAACAGAAAAGCAAGAACACAGATAAAGAGATGAAGACTCTGCACTTGAGCTTTTTACTGTTATGGACTGTCCATGTCCACTGGTGGATACCTTTTGACCACAATGGAAAGGATACATACCTGCAGTCATCCCCTCCAGCACTGACCACGTATCTATCTCCACTTGTAAATCGAATATTAGTCAAGTGGGCAGAGTGACCTAAAAATCGTTTGTGTTTTGCCTGAAAAAAAACCCCAACAATAAAATGAGAGAGCTGAAATACTCTATGTTTTCCTAAATCAAAGGAATTTTGTTTTTATCTACCTTTTTATTGTATCACGTATTTATATAATTCAGAATGTTACACAGGTTTTCAAATGTGAAAGATCTCCTGAAGGAGAACTACTATTGAGCTGCAATGCAGGTTAAATTATCACCAAATGAGACGGCAACTGCAAACTGTGAACAAAAGCTCCAGCTAACACAGTAAAATGAAATATATCTTGTCACGTGATTGACCTCTAAATTTTGTGTAAAATTCCTAACACTGAAAAAATTATTTTCATTATAAGTGTGCAATCAGTTTACACTGTGCAGTCTCAAATCCTGAAAATTAACAGTGCTAGTAGTAGCGAAAAATCTGTAAACACTTCATCCATGGAAATACACAGATGGGACTAAAATTACCAGCTGTCTTCATCATCTGTCAAATGGAGATGGGAGATGTGGATAAATAAAACTAAGGGCTTTGAGATTTTCAGTATGAAGGCACTATGCTAATGCAGACTGGCAGACAATATTGGCACCTACAAGAGCTTATAGCAAGAGCTGTTCTACAAAATACTAGGAAAACATTGAGGTGAAGCATGCTTATGAGCGTATAGAGCTAAAGTTACATAGATGCATTAAAAAGCTGCAAATTTAGAGTAGGAGATACTTCCATCCTACATCTTCTAGAGAAACAATACAAGACCATATCAACAGTACTTTCTGTTGTAATGATGCAAAAACAAGTTCTTACAAATTTTTCAGGACACGGAAAGTCAAACAGCTTGACCATGCCAAAATCATCGCCTGTTACAAGATTGATTCCCGAGTGAGAGACACAGGCACAGTTTACATCAGCTTTTTCAGCATGCCTGGACCAGATTCCAATTACTTCATCCCCTAGAACACTGAAACAGAAGAGCAAGAGATTCTTTGGAAAGCCATAGCAAAACCAACAGAGTAAGGAAATAGTAAGCAGCTCTCATATTGTAACTGGTTTTATAAAAATGTAATTTTTACATTTTGTTCTTAAACATACACCTCTTGTATAGGTTTTACTCTGTCATTCATTTTTATATTATTCCATAATTGCTTCTGAAATTGATTCAGTGATGTAATTCCCAAAATAATGTGGCCCATGACAACACTAAGAAGCAGAGGTGAAATCAATAGTACTAATATAATCCAGTGAGGCACTTTCAAAAAAAAAAAAAAAAAAAAAAGAATAAAGAAAGGACAATAAAAAATAGATGTCATAGCATAAGTTTTAGATGAATAAGTTTCAGCTGTTGGAAAATAAAAATATGTATATTCTCATTGTAACTGTTTTGTTGATTCTGTAACATTTTCGTATCAATTTATGAAAAGTTAATCCTTGAGTCCAGTGAAGATTCTTCATTGAAAATCAGAGAGAGAAACTGTCCTAAACAGAAAACATAATTATCTTAAGACTCCAAAACAGACATTTATAGAAAATTTCCTTTGCAAAGCCTTGTGAAAAGTTGCCATTTATTCACCTGTGCTTACAATGTCTATGCGTACCTTCCAAGAATGCATGGAAACAAGCACTTTATCATTTGTTAATAGGTGAATAATTTGGGATTTTTTCTGTGATTCTTTCCCCCCAAATCAGCACACAGCACGCTACATTCAGAAAGGAACAATGTACTTCAGACATACTGAATTGGGTCAAAAACCACAGGTTTCTTGTTTTCATATCAAAGAGGTGACAAAAACGGATTAGCCAAGCAGAAAGCTAACAAAATGAGTTTTCAGAGCCCTCTGAAAAGCTTGTAGTTTTAGTCATGTCTTGCAGCAAAGGAGTCAGGATTACTATTGTCTAAAGTTGTTCATATGTGGAAAATCTTCAAGTACTTATCCTCAATTTTTGTCTGAGGGTTGCTAATCAGAGGACAATAATTGCAAGCAGTCAAAGGAGCCAAAATAAGGCACAGGAAATCAGATTTGCACAGAATATAAAATAAGTTATTTAAATGTGAAATAAAAATAAAATATGGTATCATTCTCCATGTAATTTCTAAGTCTGTTTTGAATGAAATATAGTAACTTGAAGGTATTTTAAAGTACTTTTGTATATATTTTAATATGCAAATGTTAATAACAACTTTAAAATACAGAAACATTAGTGTAATACTGTAAATAAAACTTGAATTACCACAGTCTTATATTGTCTTTTCATGTTTTATGTTTTAATTTTCCCTGTACCCTTATCCCCAAATTGCTATTTTGAAGTAAATAGTGCAGTATTCCAGGTAACATGCACAGTGCATTGAGAAATTACCGAGGCTGCTAGAGATATATCAAACGAAGCTAGAGATAGACAATGAATAGAAAGGTACACATTAGAGAGCCCAGTTTTAATCAGCTATCCTCACCAGTCAAACAGCTTGTGTTCTACTGACGGAATCTGCTATGTACTTTCTTTTGCTGTACCATACTTACCTGATCTGTTTCCATAGCAGATGGGTGTGTTAACAGAAAGCATCTGACTGAATGAAGGGATGAAACATGCTTTTAAACTGTAGGTGCTTCTCCTGGAAGTTACAAGTGTTTAACAGGTGTAAATGTGTGAATCATTTACCTTGTCCAAGTAGCCCACGTTATTCTGTCAATCACAGCCTGGTCCACAAGCTGTTTTCCTGAAGGCACTTCATAGACTTGCCTTTTGTAAGACCCAGTAGACACCTTTGAGATGATCACAGAGAATTTAGAATACATGAACTTGTTTGAAAAGATGAAGAAGTAATTATAAAGAGCTCTGAGAAGCATTTTCTTGATAGTACCTTTTGCTCTGTAAGTAACTTATCTATTAATAAAACTTGCTCAGTGAGTTGAAAATATTCAAAAATCTATACAAGCGTAAAGCAACAGTGAGAAAGTATAAGATATCTTCAATTTTAAAATGTCTAATTAATAAAAAAAGAAATATCTCGCATTCTGCACATAATATTAATTCTCTCTATATATTGTGTATGTCAGTGTGTGTATAAATAAGGTAAAATAAACTCCTATTTTTAAAACTGACACAAAGGTATTCCTCTCAGCCCGCAGATGTTGATCTGATAGTGAGAGAAGCTTATTCCTCCTCTCAGATGCGAAGAAAACATAGAAAGCAAAGTCTGCCTATTTTATTTTGATTTTAAGAGATGTCTTGAGCCCTGTGGCTGGGAGTTGTAACACTCTGATTTTGGTCCTGGTCCACGAAGGCTAGCACTGAAACGGTGTGTAATGCTACCATTCTGGTCAGGGATATGAAGAATTCACAGGTCCCTGGGGCCTATAGAATGACAGACTGTACTCCTTCCTCTTTTAAGACAGCCCATCACCATCACAGAGATAAAAAGGCAGGAAGAAGCATTACAGTGATTTTGAAATCTGTTTCTTCTTTCTATGCTTATTTCTTGTATTAATATCCAGGATAACTATTTTCATCATCCACTTATCACTACAACAAAGTAATAGTCTAGTGACAGTAACCTACTACATTTCATTACAAAACTTAGCAGCTGTCAAAGAGAATACTTGCAGAGTATCTATCTTGAGTACGTTTTCCGTTTTGTATCTTGCACAATTAATGACTGATACCTGGAGATAAGAGCTATCCGCAGAGAAGTCCATCTGGATGACAAAACTTGGGATGTCTTTGCAATAGCTGACTCTATTTAGTGTGGGACCCAAAGTCAGATCATAAAAATCCACTGCATTCTCACTGGAACCAACTGCTAAGTAACGAGAATCTGGGCTAAACCTGAACAGATAAAAGGGTTTTATGAACACAGGTTGTCACTTAGAACAGATTCTAATATTTAAGAAGCACAGGTGAATTTGCATTTCAAGTATCTGCTATCCAGAACTAAAGAGGGAGGTGGAGTATTTCATCTGCTAAGCAAAATAACTTCTGAAACAAGTAGCATTTTTGGGGAACGCATATGCAGTAGAAGGTGGCAATAATTTTGGTACAGCTGTCACACAGAAGTGAACTGGGAACATCTCTCAAATAACTCTGTTATCTGTTTTCATTACTCTCACAGCTAAGCCAGACCTTCTAGATGAAATGTACTGAATAAAACGATACGAAATAAAATCTTTCATCTGCCCAATGTACACTGTGCACAGTAGTTTCTTTCCTCCGGTTTTCCTTTCTAGTCTTTAAACTCAGTAGCTTCCTGAGCTGAACAAATTCCTTACAGCCCCTTTTGTGTTACTAGGGAAGTTTCCTCATTTCTATTATCTGCAAGATAATAGATTGGGACAGCTTTCTGATTCCAGCAACTCCATAACTCGAAGTGGGGCTGTCCTGCCTTCCTGCAGCAAGGTCCCTGTTTGCCTGTGTTTCTCCCACTCACCCCACTTTGCTCTCCAGAAGCTTCCCTGAGCTGATCATGATCAATTTATCTTGCAGAAGGAACAGTCTTGTCCTCCATTCAGGAAACAGAAAAAAAAAAAATTTACTTCTGCTAACTCCTTTCTAACAAAACACATTAAAAAGCAAACTGACAGGCAGACATTCCCATCATTTCTCACAATCCAGTCTTCATCTGTAAACTTCTGATCTCATTTTACTGCCTACACACCATCTCACCCTGCTCCTTTTCACATCTTCTCACCTGCCTCCTGATTAGTATGTTCCTATTGTCCATTTACTTCCCCATTCACCCTTCATTTTAACTAACCCTTGACAGTATCATCTGACACTATGCTACTGGCTGTTTTTTTGACTGATTGCTGTCTCTTACCTTCATGTACCTTCTCCTTCCTTTTTATTCCTGCTATCAGAGTCACAAAAACTCTGCAATTCACTCATTGATTCCAGATCTCTGAAATATCACTGCAACGCTCCTCAGAACACAGAATTGTATTTCTTAAAAGTCAAAAGAATACAGATTTCTAGAATACTACAATAGACAACGGCGTTTTCTAACCTGATATCTTGAATAGCTGATCTTCTGTCCCTTTTTTTCCCCCAAATTTTGAGAGAAGTCACAAGCAAGATAATAAATTCTCCATTTTTCATGCCAATAGCTACCATATCACCTTCTGGGCTGTAACAAACAGTACGAGCTGCGTGTCCTAAGCTGACTTTGTTCAGCATCTTCTGTGAAGAAATAAAAACCCAGAAGAGTAAATGTTTCTATTTGCTCATATTAAAAAAATACCTTATGCTAATAGTTTGCTACTATCACATGGATTATTCTCAGAATACACTAAATAACAAGTTTCAAGTCCTCAACACCACCTCAAGTCTAGGATATTTTTTTTTTCCTAACCAACAACTATTCTCCAACACCTACCTTTTCAGCAATATCCCAGAGTCTTACTGTGCCATCTTCTGCAGCAGAAAGGAAAAAATCTCTGGAAGGATGCGTTGCTAGGCCCCAGATTGGTCCATCCATATGACCATTAATTAGAATGTTACATGCAGCATTTTTTTCTCCAACTTCAATTATTTCGGCATTTCTTGTCCCAACAAGAATTTTCCCCTTGAACAACAGTGAAAGAGATATCTCTGATATAATACATTAACTACTCATGAACTACTGGTGAACAGTAATAAAGATACAATCCGAAGCTATAGTTCTGTCAAGAAGGTTTGCTGAAATCAAGTAATCAAATAATCAAAGATAATTTATTTTTTAAACTCCTCTATGATTTATCAAAGTACAAAGCTGTATCTAAATCATACTAGTTATTGCTTGTAAGTCAGGTATTTAAAGTGTGAAAAGAATAGAAAAGCAATCCTTAGTTAGTCTTTAATAAAAATATATACAGAACATATCTACAGAAGTAGATTTTTTTTTCTGCTGTAAAATCAGCAGATACCTTCCAGCTCAACCTTTAATTTCAAATACTAATTAAAAGAGAAAGAAGAAGCAAAAAAATTCATCATATGTTTAATGCTATAGGTCAACCCACAAATTATAAGCTTTACTTTAAGGACATGATGCTTTCTTTACCTTGCCTCTACAAACGGAGCGAACACAGTCCGTCATTTGTCCTGTCTCTAGTCTGAAGGCACGACATCGTTTCAGCTCTTGATCCCATAGCTTAACTGCTCCTCCTTCCTTTGATCTATCAAGAAATCAGGAACAACAATGAGTATAATAGCTAGCACAAAAAAGACAATTAATGTGTGAAACAACTATATTATTTAATGTAATGTATTGTAAATGAGGCATTTAAGTATGTTTTAAATCATTAAAGTCTCCATTTGGTTTTACCTAACAGGTGGTGGTAATATCCTGAGTCTCCTAGATATGCAAGAAGTACTGATTCAAAGTCCTCATCAGAACAAGTTGAGAGATGGTCACTGCTAAGGTTAGTCTGAATTAGTAGCTCCCAGGGAATTTGTCTAGTCAAAGGAACAGTTAAGTGTGTGAATAAACTGCCATCTTCTTATTAAGACAGGCAGAGAATAAATGTGGTTGAGGGAAACAGGAAAGATATGTTTTGCTACTGTGAAAAAAATGACAGAAAATTTTCACTTTTGTCAAAATGTTGCTATTTTCACTACTGTGAAATAAATGACAAAGATACAGGAGAAAAATCACACAGTGTTAATTGCACAAGATGCCCGACTGATACGTATTAATCATGAAAGCACTAAGTATTTCCCACCCACTTTCAGAAGAACTGGTATTTCAGTAAAGAACATATTAAAATAAAAAAAGTTTCTAAAAAGGAGATAATTTTTAACGAAACAGTAATAAATCTGGCATTTCCCATTGAGCTGGGACATAAGTTTTATCTGTCCTCAAAGAGAAAAGAATCTTCCCCAACAGAAAAGAAAAAAATAATGTTCCATGATATTGAGTTGCCAGTGTTACAGATTTGATTACTGAACAAACCCTGACAAAGAACTCCAGAATGTTTAATCACAGTTACTGCTTTTGTACTACTATTACTAAAAGAACTGTAATGAATTATAAATTGCTAGTCCTTGCAATGCAGTATTCTCTGCTTCCCAACAGCACTGTTTTGACATATGACTGGTCATCATACTCAGCAAAAAGATTTCCTCAAAAGAGGCTGGTGAACTGCAATTAAGAATGCCAAGGCAGAAGCAAACATGCAATTTTCCTAAATGTAGAATTTGTTTTGTGTATTTTCAGTACTCCATTTTCCCACAGGAGATGAATTATTGTTTCTTACTGTTATTCACTACCATTTCTTTCAGGTCAAATACTAATTTTTAAGAGGCTTTGAAGCTAAGTGGTAGAGAGAACATTCTCCAAGTAAAATCCTGGTGATGTTTTATAAATACTAGAAGAAAATATTTCAAGCACAGGAATAAATAAGTTTTCAGCTGGGTCTGAATATCTACCAGGATCTTTAAGGACTGTTTAAGGAAAAAGTAGTAAGTGGCCTGGGTCCTGCAGAATGGGGCACTATCATGCCATCAGGTGGACTGTATTACGGCTGAAACATTTTTTTTTTCCTTTTATCATTAGCAAGGAGCTAAGAAAAAATTAAAGTGCTTGAAGAGATATTTTGCTTACAACCCCAGAAACAAAGGAGGTTGCTGTACCTCAGATTCAAGAGAAGACAGTTTGCCTCCCCCATCATAACTAAACAGATCCTTCCTTTAAAAGAAGCTATGCATTATGCTGTTATAATATTTGTCATTCATTTATTTAAGCACAGTTGTGCAAATTACTTGCATTAACAACCTCAGTTCAACTTCAGAAAAAGACGTCACCCACCAAGGACTAGGTAACTTTTTCCTGCTTAAAGCTGTATTTCGAACTAAATGTTTTTGCCTTCTCTCAAAAATAATACTGTTGTGATAAATACCATTGAACCATTTAGGAAAATGATAAGGTGATTTCAAGGCTACTTTTGATTATAATATTTCAGCCCTTTTCAGCTTAAGGGGGGAGAACTGTATCATCTCTGATAATTCGTGTATTTGTACTTGGAGAAACATTACCTGACTGATGTAATGCAGTACAATTGATAATGCAATATAATTGATAATCCATTCACTTAATTTATTTTAATCATAGAATCATAGAATGTTTTGGGTTGGAAGGGACCCCTAGAGGTCATCTAGTCCAACCCCCCTGCAGTGAGCAGGGACACCGCTAACTAGATCAGGTTGCTCAGAGCCCTGTCCAACCTGGTCTTGAATGTTTCCAGGCAATTTTACACTTGCCTATTATTTTTAACTAAAATAAAGTCATCATAAAATGCCTGAAGAAGCTTGCATGTGTGCTTTAGAAAGATGACTTACCCAGCAGTTAGAAGTATGAAGAACTACTTGTATAGCATTTAGATGACTTTAGGTACTTTGGCAAGGTGCCCAGGTCAGGATCCTAGCCATTTAGGCTTTCTCTTATAATCAATGGAAAAAAACAAGGACTTGAAGCTCATCTGGGCTTACCTGCACTTTGGAGGTGGTGGCTACTTTTTTTCCTAGCAACTACTTAGGGGTCTGGAAGTGACTACTCTTCTAGCTTAGATGTCTCAACTACCTCAACTGGGATGCATCCAAACCATTTTTAAAGAATACATGTGCATGCAGAAAAAAGAAAAAAGACGACTCACGGCCTTTCTTTGCCTCCTGTAACGATCAAACCATCTCTTAATGTGGTATACATTGTGAAAACAGGTCCATTGTGAGCTTTGGCCACAATTCGTATCAACACATGATCTTTCCAAACACAAACATCTCCACTGATAGTACCTGTAAATGTCAAGTTATTCTGAAAAGGGGAAAAATATACTCATCATCTGATTTTGAGCATGGCATGAAGAAAAACATTCAGAAATAAAGATCATCACCATTTGCTTTTAGGCTAGATCACTTTTATTTGCTGCTGTAGAAAAGCAAATTGTGTAAGGGGTAGTAAGAACTTGTAGGGACAAAACAATGTGCTACTCTATTCTTTCTTGAAGTCTGAAAGATGCTTTCTTGTAGCTAATAGGCTCTGCGCTGCTAGAAGAAATGCAATGACTTAAGCTGCACCCACTGGGTTATCTGTTTTCAGCCTATCAGGTGTGCCAACTGTGGTAAAAATGTAGAAAACCAAGAACAGTTTTGACTTTTCACACAAACAGGCAATTTACACTCCCTTGCTATGTGCATTACACTTGCATTTTTGTTGTGAGGTGAAGGTACTCACTGGATTACAGCAACCATTAGTTTACGAAGAAAAGAGTTTGACTTAACCCAGAACTAAAAGTTGCCCGTTCTTTACTTCCTGGTTTTGAAAGGTAATAAAAATAAATTTAACCACCTCTGAAATTTAAGGGCAATTTATTAGGATACACTTAAACCCAACAGGAACTGGTTATGGAGCAAAACTGGTTTAGTAACTTACGTGAACAATCCTCAAATTCAGTATCATGTGTAGCATTTTAGAGTACCAGTACACATGTATAGTTTTGGCCAGAACACTTGCCTTGACTGAGGTGGGTTCATGTTCTACATTCTATTTTTAAGGGCGGGTGGGTGTGGGGTGCCCTAATAAATGAGTAAATAAAAGAGGACTGGAAATGAACTTGGGAGCAGATCCTCCAATCGTCCTCACCGCATAACTGTTGGGCTGTTTCCAGCCCCCCCTTTAGGAGTACCTGAACTAGCTCCTTCTAAGACAAAATCAAGGAAGAACGCTCCCAGAACTGCTCCCTACTGGAAGAATGGAGAACACACCAGGCTTGGCTTTATTCAGTTTGCACAGCTTTTTACAAAAGCCCTGAGAGCTTTGCATCCTCAAACAACCTCATACCATACTCCAGGATATTCAGCATACAGGCTGATTTTCATGCTAAGAATCTGTCCCTCCATAAGAAAGTTCACAGAGGTTTTCCAAACCCCAGACTAATGACTGGGCTGTGCATCTCTAACAGTTAGCATTTGGAAGACATCTTATTGCTTTGTAGGACTCTCTCTTAAATCAGAGGTACCTGAAAGAGGGAGACGCCACTCTGGAAAAGAGATAGTCTCACGAAAAATGAAACCACATGCCAGTTACAGTTTCAAAAATCAAATCAATACTAGAAATCTATGGCTATCTGCCCAGCTGAAGAGATGAGTGCTGCTCCTACAGAGTAACTCCTGAAATGGCAGACATGGAACTTAGCAACAAGGCCTGTATTTGTCAAAAAAAAAACAACAACAAAAAAACCAAAGGAAAACAAAATCCTACTGCAGTCGTCTAACAGTCATAGATGTTAACAAACGCCCCAGGACAATGCTGCTCTCAAATCACCCATGAGTAAATGCATACAGATTATAATACAATCACCCCCACGTGGGCATAAAATGGGCCTCATTTCTACTGTTCGGTTCCTTCAGTCCTGAGTCAGCTTTGTGTTACCTGGATTAAATACCAAGCAGCATATTATCAATCCAAAGCACCTATGTTTGTTTCTTTTGAAAACATACAAATCCATAGTCTTTTTTTCTTTTCTGTTCTAAAGAAAGCTGGTATTAGGTCTAACTAGCAGGCAAGTATTAGAAGCGCTAAACTGAGTTTAATAAAGCAACTAACATAGAATCATAGAATATTTTCAGTTGGAAGGGACCCCTAGAGGTCATCTAGTCCAACTCCCCTGCAGGAGCAGGAGCACCGCTAACTAGATCAGGTGTCTCAGAGCCCCACCCACCCTGGCCTTGAATGCTTCCAGGGATGGGGCCTCCACTACCTCTCTGGGCAACCTGTTCCAGTGTTTCACCACCCTCATTGTAAAGAATTTCTTCCTTATATCTAGTCTAAACCTACCCTGCTTCGGTTGAAAACCATTACCCCTTGTTCTGTCACAGCTGTCCCTACTAAAATGATTTTCCCCATCTTTCATAAGCATACTCATAAGCAGATCAGAAAAGTCCCATTGAACTGAATAAAGGCAGAAGAGTCAAAAAAATTTTGTTTGCATGCATTTTAATGTAGTTTGTTAAGGTACATACCGCTCCAAAAGCTACAGATAGCATCGTTTGCATTCGGGCATCTTCTATGGAGCTCAGCAGCCCTTTTTTACTGAGAAGAGCTCTTCCAGCCAGTGTCCAGAACCTCACATGTTTCACTCCCACAGAAACAAACTGGGTATCTGAATCTGGTCTGAATTCTGCTACAAATATACGCTGGTTATGACCAGCTCGGCTAGCAATTTTGGCACCTGGCAGAAAGAAAATGGACATTTTGAATTTGCTGGGAAAAATATACATTTATGGTTGAAAAAAATATAAAAATTATGGAGAATGATGAGTCATCCAAGACCACACAGGTTGTGAAGAAAAGCACAAACTGCTCCTAAATAAAAACTAAATTAAGATGCAGATTAAAAAAAAATAATCATTTAACAAGACCAAAGTTAGAAAACTTTCTTCTTTCTACAGAAAATGCAGAAAATGACTTTGTTACATATGGTCTTAGATTCAAAGGTAATGCTTTTCCAGTCTCCTCAGATGTGTTAAATCAGCCATTTTGACCCATATGAAGATTCCTCGATCTGGATCCTTAGCTGTCATGTTGAATCTGTATCAACTCTTAAGAATGAGCACAGGCATGATCTGACTGAAATGGCAGTGAATTGCTGCACAGGCTTTTACCATACATCCTTCACACTACCTAAGATTGTATAAATACACATTTGACATTGAGTCCAGCTGCGCAGGATCTAGCAAACAAGCTGTGAAGGATCACTTTTTATGAACTTGATAGGTGATCTTTATACTTGTGGGAGATACTAGTTCACCAAGGGGAATCTCCAAAGAGCAGAAATAAACTCTTAAGGCCAGAGAATAAGTTTCATAATCTGGGCATGGGTTTGCCAGACAGAAAGGAGATGAGGAAAGGAGCTGACCAAATCACTTCAGCCTAAATCCTGAACTCAGATCAAAGCCAGTCTGAAAACACATAGCATAGCTTAAGATATCAATTACATAGCTGCATAGAGGAGCTTTACTGGCATCACATTTCTGCAATTTGCAGGTTTTGGGGGATAATTTTAGGAGTAGAACAACCTAGTCAATAATCAGATTTCAGAGAAGAATAAGAACAGAGAAGAACAGAAAATTTCTTCTGGGTACAAAAAAGATTTTATACACAGATATTTAGCAGCTACTAGAATGGGTAAGCACATTTATTTTACCTCTTCTTGTACAGTGCATAATGCACAGTGCACAGCATTTATCATAATTATTTTTGATGTGCTGACATTTTTATGTTACAGTTGCTCTTGACTCAAGCCAACATATTTCTAACAATATAAACACAAACCCAAGCACTTTCCTACCTTCCTGCCACTTCCAAATGGTAATGGTGTGTTCGGGATCCAGCCCGATGGAAAGCAGCAGTTTGCCGGTGGCACTGAAACTGACTGAGCAAACGCCCTTTGAGTGGTAGCACCGCAGTACTGACAGCGTCTGTTTGTTCATCGCGTCCCACACATGTATAGAAGGAGCTGTAGCTACACAAATATAAAACATGCAATTAGTATACGTTTTGAAAATGTCTCGTAATTTGCTTCTTGAAGCAGTTTGTATTTTTTAATAAGACAAATAAAATTGTTCTGGTCAGACAGAAAAACAAAAGAAAGAAAAGAAAGGAGATTTTGGCCTCCCTTTTGGAAACCAATTTACAGCAAACAGGACCATTAAGTATGACTAGGAGTTGGCCTCATTACACTACTGGAGATTAAAACTTTGCTTAACCTGTTACTGGACTTAAGAAGCACAGCAGAAGCTCTGAAATCAAGCTACTTTCTCCTGTTTTTCTCCTAGTAAAACTTTGCTCAGCACTCTAACTCAAAACCCATCATGAATACTGAGTAAATCATCAAGAACGTAATTTCTGCATGGGGCTTTTGGACAACTGATAGCTACAGAGAAATTAGTTTACAGTGCAAGGCCAAAATCTCCTTTTCTACAAAATGGCCATCTGTCTGAAATGCATGCTCTCTTAGGAGAACGCCAGCTGAATAATCAGCTTGCTTACTGAGGTAGAAGAACTAGGGTATTTAATTTGGTTTGCATTGTTTAGACTTGAAGCTCTTTTCAGTAAGAGTCCTTCCATGCTACTAATGTATGTGATTGTTTCTATTATGATGACATCTAGTTGTTTTCCAAATGCAATGCCTTCTCCAAAGATCCTGCAATCCATGTATAGCTTGCAATCTCTGAATAGCACCTAGGGCACTTCCAGGACAGTAAGATTTTCTCTCAAACTTCTCTACTTTTGATCTCTAGTAAATCTGACTGCAGAGTCTGGAGGTTACCAGTTATTGTGTAGGCCTAGATTCACATAAACTAAATTCTGTTTCAGCTCCACGCTTTGTGTTTCTAACCAGCTAAATCTCATCCCTCAAAGGCATGCATATGATGGGAAACAGTAGGCACAAGGAACTAGGTAAAATTTTAGTCACATGAAACTAAGTTTTTGAGCACAATTCCACAGCTGTTCCAAAACAGTCTTTAGGACAATCTTCCTAATTTCTTCTCCCTCCCGTTGGAATTTCCTCTCATGGCACCAACATACCATTATCATCACCTTTTGAGAGGTACTACAGCATAGTATAGAAAGGGTAGGGGTTGGCAACAACTGGCATGTCTCAAAATTTTCAGCAAACTCCTTGCTGTCCTTATGGAAAGTTGAGGGAATGGAAAGCTTTACTATGGCTCTGAAGTGTTTTTATCTCTTCAGCACTCCCCTTGGTAAACTCTGTATTGCCCTTGACCTGTGCACCTCCCCTATACCCTTGGACAAAATTTTCTTTTGGGTGGCAGGCAGAAACCTAGATTTCATGAATAAAAACTGACAAAATCTTTCAGAGCAAGATTTGCAGGACAGAGAACATGGACTCTAAAGTCCTTCTACTTGACGGTGTTCTTCTGAAAGTCTCTGTCCTGACCTTGCATCCTGCATGTGGAATACTCCAGCTGCTCAACATCGGCTCTCACAAGGGAGATTTTGCAAGGTGTCATCTCCTTCTGGGAGAAGTTGCATAAAGCTACCATGGGCTGGCAGGACAGAAAGTATCTTCAGTAAGATGAAGCGAATTTATACCAAGTCATTATGAAACTTAATTTGCCATTCCAGCCCATTACAAACATTACTGCTTCAAGAACCCCTGCATCACTGTAGACAACAGAAAATTGGAACTTCAAAAGCAAAAGTTGTCGGTAAAAACGGTGCCAAATAGCCATCAATAAATTTTAAGTGAAACTATGCAACTTTCTAATGAAGGCAGGCAGCAGCTTGGATTCCAGACTAATGGTTCCACAAAGAAGAAAAAAATAAGAGTGCTGGTTTCAGGCAGTGACAACAGAATTTAGTAATATACACAAGCTCAAACTGAAGTTGCAGTAGGAAGAAGGCAAGTGAGAGAGGGAAAGTCTCCAGGCATTATATGCAGGACTAGAGATGTTCTTTCATATAAACAACCATATCATCACTGCTTCTTTTATACAGTTTAAAAGTGTGGGAAAAGGTACCTATATTCTTCCTCCCATCCTTAGAGCAAGCACAATTTGGCATATTTAAAAGAAGTCAACACACATTAAAAATGCCATCGTACATTTGTTCTTCAGAGAACAGCTTTAGATCCACATGAAGAAGATTATTATACTTCCTAGGTACACATGAACACACATTTATGCATCTCTGAAGATGTGTCACAGGACAGTTATGGCTGCTCAACAGTGAACTCACTCACACATGATGGTGATGAATTTTTAAGATTACAGTTGAAAAAATAACATATTAATAAAAATAGCTCAGTCAAGACTGTCAAACTGTCAAAGACCCAAAATGATACAGAAAAAAATAAACTGACATCATAACAAGCATTTTGGATCAGTGGTAATAACTGCATGACAATCATACATAAATGTGAAAGGTGATTGTTTTTTCACTCAGTCACCTAGGCCTCCTCAATGGATTTACTTTAGAAATGCATATTTAAAATTATACTCAATTGAGTGTCTAAAACAAATGTTAATTGTCAGCCCCAACATGTTCATAAAACCTGCAAGCGTACACAGGAATGCTACAGTAGCAGTATGTATTAGAACTCTCTAACAACTGGGCAGCAAGAAGGGAATATGCTACAACAAAAGCAGTTTTTAAGAGTGTTCTAACTTTTTAGCTGTTTCTATACTTACACTTTGCTGAGCTACCGTGGTTTATATTCAGTGCTGACAGTAATATGACTGATACAGGGCTTTAATAAACTAAAAATGAATTCACGTCACTTATTGCTCTATAAAGCTGTAGGTGGCTATGAGATAGGCTAACTACACCTGAAGATGTTAAAATTTTATTTCCCTTACCTGACATATCTGCTGAGTCTCCTGTAATGGAAAAGCAGCAGAAAAATAATTAGACCAGAAATACGATAAATGCTAAAGAAAATATATGCTACATTTAGCATAATTTCTTAACACACACCTTGAGGTCATCTCTTTGCATTGCAGCAGCACCAATACTGCTTTTAGTGTTAAAGATGAACAATTACTGATAAAAGGCAGTCACATCAGAAACAAAAATTCTTAGAATGAATATATTTTGATTTCCATTTTGAGTTACAACACAAAAATCTAGTTTTGGTGTATGTTAGGCCTTTCTCTGCCAAACTAAACAAAAACCATATTTTACATGTTACTGATATTTTATCAATCTAAGTGGGAAAAAAATTCTGATTGCTATTCTGCTAAGAGGTAAGGTTTGAGTCTGACTTTGACAAGTGGCAAATACACCCAAAGTTCTTCTATAGAAGCATTAAGAAATCGGGATTATAAGGGTTCAGGTACTGGGAAATTTTACCAAGACTCTGCATAACAGCATTACAGCTTAAAAATATTTGAAAATAATGTTTCTGTATATCTTTTGAAGATTTAAATCAGTTAAGTATGTTCTGTATGGAGTATGTACTCCTTAACATCTGTTCAGAATCTAAAAATAAGTGTTGCTTAAAGATATTTTGCTTCCAGCTCATTTTTCAGATTTAATTCTCTCCTTAAAAATAGTGTGTTTTGTAGTTTAATTTTTAAGTGTCATCTGCTCATGATTTGTATGCCTTAATCCACATTACAAAACAGTTAAAATTGTTCTACTGCTAGTCGATGTAGAAATGATTATGAAATAAAAAAGCATTAAAGGACCTGTGTTTCTTCCTGGATAAGACAATCACTGAAGAAAATCCATGCAAAGAACAAATTTTCACATTATGCCTACTTTCTTCCCATATATTCTATCATACGGAAAGGCAGACAGGGCCAGATTAAGAAATACGCTGGAAAAGCAAATTCCTAGGGACAATAAAAGATCTGTAATTCCTGCAAATGTTCTTTGCAGTCAAACCATAGGCAAACATCTGCTGATAATTTTTTCCATTTAAATAATTTCCACTAATGATTTCTTTAAATTGATGTGAGGCAAGAAACTCAGCAAGAAATGAAGCTATTTTAGCTAAGCAGTTACTACTATCAATGAGTCATTTTTAGTGAAGCATTCACCTAAAAATCCAAAAGACAGAGGGAAGCAGGTAATTTACTCTGACAAACTGACCATATTTAGACGAAACATCTAAAATCTATGAGAAAAAAACCCACCCTATTCTGGCTAAAATAAACTGAGGGTTGGGTTTTTTTTGTATTCTATGCACTAAGTAAAACAATGTTGTTTTGAATCCGCTGAGAAACAACGGAGAGTATGAAAACTGCAATTGAGTTGTAGGACTACAAAAATGACACTATTCTGCAAAATTTAGGAACAG
This sequence comes from Egretta garzetta, assembly GCF_000687185.1. NCBI lineage: Eukaryota > Metazoa > Chordata > Aves > Pelecaniformes > Ardeidae > Egretta > Egretta garzetta. Next base: position 552,640 of record NW_009259691.1, on the reverse strand, counting down.
CAGTATTAGTTCAGCTATGCAAATGCACAGTGGGGTTTTTTTTCCGTTTTGTTTTTTTGTTGTTGTGGGCTTTTTTTGTTTTGGTTTTTTTTACCTGGTTAGTTCATAGATCAATTTTAATGTTACTATGAAACATAGATTTTCCCTCTAAATCTAAATTTATCTGTATGCAAACACCATTAGGGTTTTGGTTCTGCCTAGGATATTACAACTATGTATTATCAAAACACCAAGTAGGTATTATAAATCTGCCTGATGAGATAAAACCTACATAAAGTGGCATCTCTTTTAAGAATCCTGTGTTTAGTCCATATAGAAGTGAAGGATAGCTCAATTAAGCTTCTTTGGAAGGGCTATGACTCTTTGGAAGGCCTAACACAAGCTCATAGTTAAATAAAACCAGCTTAATTTCATGGGGCTTAAAATTTCTAAAAAAAAATATTTTTCATAAAACTCCAAACAAAAGATAAGGTCAATCTTCTTTCATGCCTCAATGTTTTTTGTTCAACTTTACTAAATTACACTCCAAGAAACATATAAAGAGGACAGGTAACTGAGTAACACTCATACAAACGGAGATAGCATAATCAACTATTTTTGTGATTTATCATGAACTCACAAGGCCCTAATTGCATGCTCTTATGTTAATTTCTTTTTACAAAAAATACAAACATACCTACTTGCCCAGTTGCCACTATGTTGGTAAACTTGGGGTGCTGATTTACAGTGAGGCACAAAATATCATCATTGTGTTCCTGGTAAAAAGACTGAGAGCCTAAAAAGAAAAGTCCGATTCATTAAAAATTTTATACACACATAGACATGGTTAATGTTTAAAAATTTTACAGTATTTTGTTAGAAAACAGCATTATGATGATGCTGCAATTTGGAGCTTAAAACCAGAAACTCCTGATTTTTTAACTCAATTTTAACACATAGCACGCAATAACTCCGAATTATTACTTCAAATTTTCTACATCAGGTTGCTTAAATATCCCAGAAACAAAGACACTGTGTTACTCTTTAAAAGGTCTAAGTTATCTAAACTAAATTGTTTATTGAGAATGAATGTATGTGATATGGAGGACTGAAAAGTAAACCAAATAACAAATAATTAACTTATTCTTAGAAAAAACATTACACAATTATAATGACTCCATTGTTCAGCTGTTTTCATTTCTGTGATCATTTTAAAAAACAAATTTCAGAAAGCTAATACCAAAATAATCAAATCTTTACTTCCTTCAAAATTCAGTCACCAGAATTCACATTTCAATATACTTCGTTTGCTTATGCAGCTATTATGAATCACCTCTACAGACTGAATTTTCAGCAACAAATAATAATAATTTTCCCATATACTTATATAAGATTTAAAGCATACCAGTTACACTTCATAAACTGTAACTCCATGTGTGTGAAGAAATGTTTTTCCTCAAGTTTTTTCCTCCTACCTGTTGCCACATTATACAAGATCCCAACAGATGCAGTATGATATATTACATCAGCACCATCATTCAAATAGTGCACATTGTTTCTGCAGTCCTTGCCTCGATACCCAAATACCAGCTCCAAAATTAGGTCCTAAAAAAGATATTTACATCTATTAGACGCCCAAAACCTTAAAGCGATTATGAAGTTTACAGTCTTTTCCAGGATTTTATTTTTCAAATGTGTCCTTATGCAGTAAAGAAAAAGGAGTTTAATGATGTCTCAAACCAAGAGAAACTGAGATCCTGCCTTCCCTGTCAGCTTACATTGGTGCTCATTCTTGCCATACACAGTCATGTCATCCTATCATCTCTGTGGGGCGGATACTGTAGAATATTTATGTGTATACACACACACGTATATATACACAGAAGGAGATACTCATACACATGCATATAAATAAATACATTACAGTGAGCCAAAAAGAGCACAGCTCTTGTGATGCAGAAGATACTAAGAAACAAAGAATGACAAACATTGGTCCACAATTTAAATCCAGCTGGCAATTAAGAAAGCTGAATTAACAGCCTAAAACTTCTAGAACACTGATGGTAAAAGGCCATTTATTACGAAACAAAATGTTTGGTGTAGCATATCACAGAAAATATTTAAGCTGACACAAAGAACTGCATTTTTCAAGGTTAGATGAAATTTCCACTTCAGCTTAATCAAAAGTGAGCATATTTATTTGTTTTGGCCATGTAACTAAAAAAAAAAAAACCCAGGTGCCCAGCTAAAGGCATCATTAATAGATTTTTTAAAATTATTTTATTTTTACAACTGTTAACAAAGATAAATTTTAAGCAAAATTTTACAATAATTTTTTAAAAAAATTGCAGTAAAAGATGCTTTGTTTTATTAGTGATAACACACCCATTAACAATCCAATTATGTAAACAGGACATATTGCTTTCTACACACTGCATTTAAATAATTTTATTGTTACTAAGAATTAAGTTGTGCTCCATTTTGTTTGCAGGAAAAGGATATATCACGCTTTTCTGGATTTAAAAAAAAAATTCTCTCCCACTTTTTTTGCTATTTACTCACTATTAAATATTTCCATCTCTGATACATTTTAAATGAAACAATCATTTAGTGTGTCCACAAATATGTCAATTTCTGGAAAAAAAAAAATCCTAAAAGGAGAGGAAGAGGAGATCAGTGATTTTCTTACCTCTATAGGTCTCTTTTTTTTCCCAACATTATTCGTCTGAAGTTTCTCAGGCTGTGGCAATGCCCTACTAACTGGTGGTCTGAAATAAAGAACTGTGAATAAGAGAAGGCTGTCCGTCACCCATTCCATACTAACACAGTACCTTCCAACCTGCTACTGCATATGGAAAACTTATAGCCCTAACCTGCTTAACTGATATTTGTATTCATCTTTAAAAGAAATACCTCTGTCAAAGGAAAAAAATAAACCACCTTTGTTTAACATGCTAGGCTTTCCAACAGTTCTTCAACAATCCATGAGGTTAATGCTTGGTTTACAATGAATGACCACTGATCTAACATTCTTAGCATTTTCATGCTATATTGTTAAGGCACTTCCATCTTCTCTGTAGCAAGTTTTATTGGATAAACTTTAAAGGCTTACCTGATTAATCTAAATGCTTGAGATAATAATTCCTGTTCCCACATGCCTTCAGTAGGCCCTGTATTTTCTTATTTTGGTACTAGTTTGTAAAGAACCCCAGGCACATCTGCCCATTCACTCTTACATCAACACAAAAGTTATTGACAATGCTTAGTTGGAAGTAAACCATCACCATGCAAACGCATGAATATTAGCCATAACTTGTGTTCCACTGTTCTGAATAGTCGAGATTTAACTAAGAAAACTCAACTAGATATGTTTGATAAATATCTGTAACATATCTTTCAGATTATCTTCAACTGTTCATATACAAAGAAGCATACAAATAAATACATTTTATCAAAATCATGCAATATTTTCTAGTATATGCCAGAGCACTGGTTATTGATTCTATATATATGCACATGTGGCCACAAAAAGAAACCTGTAAGTTTCACCCCTAAGAGATACAATTAATTTAAAAATAAATTCTATGTATAGATTCAATGAAATCCAATGATTTAATCCAGGAGGCAGTGTGACAAACTAGTATCACATATAAAGTAACATCTCAGCTCTCTTCCATACTCCTTTTTAGTATGAAGTACTTTTAATTCTACCTTTTTTCCTGAATGATAACTTTGATGCAAAATAATCACCATGTTTTTTCTAATAACAATAGACTATTATTAGTTTGTACACTGTATATTTTGAGCTACGTTTGAAAACTATATCTTCAGTTATTCAAATAAAATACCATTTTCTGGGCTTTATTCCTCCATTTTCCTGCCTAGTTTTAGTACAATAAGTATATTGATGTCATATCGCCAATCAAAAGATTTGTACATTCTATAATGCGAATTATACTGCAACTATAAACTGTGTTCTGAGATACTTCATTTACTTCCTCTATGCTTAGAAGCCTGTAAAGTGCCTATGGAAAAAAAAACAAAAAACCCACAAAAGAAAAGCAGATGATGAAAAATTTCTGTTTGGTAAAGAAGTCTGTCCAATGCCTGGACCACCCAAACATGATCAAATTTATTAAAACCGGCTATTATATTAAGATAGGGCCAGAGGGGGGTACTTGAAACATTTAATTCACCATCATAAATCCAGATTTCATGAAACGTAAAATCTTTACAACAGAAAATCCAAATCCAGATCTAAAAAGAAATCTTGCTGCTTTACATTGGATAGTTAACACAATGAGTCTTTTCACAGGCAGGGAATATGGGCTGTATTAAACAAATTCTTATCAGAGCAAAGTACAAAATAAAATAGTTTAAAGTTAAAAAGAAAACTCAAGGCATGAAGGAAAATAACTAAGGCTCATATTTCATATTCATTTACAAATAAATGCAAATTAAACAGAGAACACTAAGTGAAGTACGGAGAAAGACCCTTATAAATTTCACAAAGAATGGTAGTTGAACACTTGTTTTTTGTTACTCCAGGATTCTTACTCTTGGAAAATAGACTTTCAGTAAACTGGCAGTAAAGGGAAAATCTACCAGACACCTACCAGGTATAGCAATGCAGATCAGAAAAGGGAGTCCAATGTGGACACGCACTAAAGGTCTCCTCACTCGGATGCCCCCAGACTTCATTCTCAAAGATCCTCAGTTACAGATCTCATTTTCCTCTCTGAGGTCTTCAAATAGAAGGAATTCACATACACCTCAAAACAGAAAAACAAGGCATTTGGATTTCTTTTTCAGTTATAGCCTGCACCTAGCCCACAGCCATAGCACCCTTGTCCCTTAGTCTGTGAAGGCAAAAAAGTATTCTAACTTTTAAAAAAGAGGAGGAAAAGTATACCAAGCATGGTCTGGGCTGTCCTCACTATCTACACAAGCCCGCTGGCCAGTACAGGAAGCAAGGAATACATCTGATTTCTGTCAGCAATCCCAACATCCAATTTCATGACCACTCTTCAATCATTCCTGTCTCTCAACCAGCTCTTGCCAGGTCTTATACTTGATGTGAAATTCCTAGGCCCCCCCAGCTATTTTCCAGGTCCTTTCTTCTCTTCTGTCCTATCACCACTGACTCCTAGCATCCTCTCGACTAGCCTGTCATATTATAATGATAGTATTGCTAAGTACAATTAGAATTCTCACTTTTTAATTAAAAAAAAAAAGAAACTACACTTCTATTTAGAAGTTTCTAAATGATCAACAGAAAACACTCCCAATAGGTCACTAACTTTATCATATTAAGTAATATGGAGAAAGGTCACCTAAAGTTTTGCAGAGGAAAAAAATCTTTCACCATATTTGTTCCCCACCTCCACAGATGAGCAATTTCAGTTACAAATACAGTGATCAAGAGGTAACAGGTATCTCCCAATGCCACAGAAGCCTTCTGTGTGCTACTGAAATTGAATCAAATCCAGTCAAGTAAAACTACTGAACTGCATGAACAAAAAAGGCACCAATTTGGTATGAGGAATGGGCTTTCTGGAAGTACTTCAGCATTACAGAGAATAAAAACCTGCCCTCATTCAAGTAAATGAAAAGAAAGAGAAACTAATACAGCCCAGATCCAACTAAAATTTGCTGGGGGATAGGGGGGAATCAGACAGCTTCATCAAACATCTGAGGTAAATTTACATTAAGATTCCCTCTTCTCTCTTCAAGAGCAACTTTTTTTTCCAATACCTTTTTTGAAATGATCACACTGACCTCCCAAAATATTAACAAATCTTTGTTTGGGTTTTGGAGTGGGGCACTTTTTTTTTTTTTTTTCATATGAAAATAAGTACTGCTTATTAAAACTGAACAAGTTCTAGTACTACAATATCTGAAGTTAAATGGCCAAATAATAACCAGTTCTCTGCCTGTGCAATCAAAAGTCTTTGAAGAATGAATAGGGTTAACAAGTTAAATGAATTGCACATACTCATGATTCTATATATCCTGTTATTTTATGACTAAGAATTATACTTATTGAAATATATCTTATACTTCATTTGTTTAACAGGTTAATGATATTAAGAGTTGCTAACCAATTTTTTTCCTACCTACAGTTTATTCCTTGGAATTATAATTAAAGTTCCTTAATTCCTTTGATACTTCCATAATTGCTGCTCATTTATTAGGTAACTAGGAGCACACTCACAAATGCAGGAAGTTCCTTAAAAAACACTTATACAGAAGTGGTTCCTTAAAACCCACTTACATAATGTTGACTTTAAATCCTTTTTTAAATTAAGCAAACACAACGCGTACCTTTTTCTTTTTAAACATGGAAATCAGGAACAACGCTAAGGGCTGAAAATTGGAAGGCTGTATACCAGTGATTCTGTTGGTCCTAACCATTAGTTTCCACAAGAATCAGAGAGGGGGGAAAAAAAAGAGGAACCTATAATAAATAGTACCAATGTTCAAATGTTCATGATTTTTCCACTATCATGTTACCTCTTCTCTCATCCCATGCAGCAGCTATAAAATCAAACAGCAAGTACAGTAGGGAGCATTGCAGAAATGTGAGACTGGCATGCTATTTGTTGTGCCTGCTGCTTCTACTGGCATGTTGTAGAACTCAAAAAGGCTTCTGCAGAAAAAGAAATCCAGCTGTCCATGACATATTAAGGACTAAAAAGAAAATCACCGTGCCACTTTACTCAGCTGTGAAGCATCAACACCCAAGATATGATTGCCAGCCTACACACACCAGCAGAAAAAAATCCAAACCTTCTTGAAGAAAGGAGAGGAGAAAAAGATACACGCTTCTTACAGTTCCAGAGAGCCTTCCCAGCTGAAAGAGAAGCGTAATTTCTGATGCTTTTCAGACACCAAGGAAATCTTTAAATGTGGCTTTCTTTAGATTACATTGCACCCTGCACATGGAACAAGAATGTCTGAGTGTAGATCTAGTAATCTTGCATACATTTCTCTGCTACATCGAACAGCAGACTGAGAAGCATATTAGTAGCTAATGTCGCTCTTTCAAAAAAAAAAAAAAAGTATCTATGAAAAGCAGCACTTGCAAATGAAGATTTTGCATCAAAGACAGGAGACTACTATGTATTACCATCAGAAGTCCCCACCTGATCTGAAGCAAGAAGTCCAAACTGTACGGAACAGAGTCCCTTTCTCTTAGGACAATTCCTAACAATCTATCCATAAAAATACTTTTATGCCCATCTCGACTTAGAGCTTCTAAGAAGAAAAAAGGCATTCCCAGAAACACTATTATTTAGGAGGAACAGTGTACATTTACCAGTTGTCAGAGGCTAGTGCTGTTTGACTGCTGTTGCAAAGATACATAAAAATCAGAGACTGAGGGAGGACTGCACAGCTCAGGGAGATAGATTCAAGGAAATAAAAAGGATACATCTAAAACAGCACAGGAAACCCCTGTTTGAGGTAAAGAAAATGAAAAGTAGGTTCAACAGGTTTTCCCTTAGGGGGGCGGAGGGGGGAAACCTAAACCAAACCCACAAAACCAAACCACCAAACCCAAGCTTAATCGCAGTAGGAAACTTGATGACCATAGGTCATCCAGACAGCTCTGGAGTAGGAGTGACAGCACTGGTGCTGAGCGGGCTGGCAGCGTGCAAGGGCTGCAGGCTCCATCACTGGAGATCAGTCCTGCTTTGCAGATGGGGGTAAGGGAAGATTGAGCAAAACTGCCCAATCCACCTCCTACTCACTCCAGCATGCTTTCAAATATGTTATAATTTTAATTTTGGATTTGTCATGGACAATCCAGCAACGGTCTTATGACTGTGGCTCTAGAAATTGATAAAAGAGCCCTTCTTCCACTTGTCACCCTCACATTTGACACAGAGCACTCAAGCTCATTTCTTTCCTTCTCCCTCCCCCCTTCTTATTTCACTTATGTTCCTGAAAGACAGAGGAAAAAGTGAGTTAGAAGGAAAAAAGGCAGAAAAATTAAATAGAGCAGGAGAGCACACTAAAGTTTCATGAAAGCAGTAAAACTGAAAGGACATGGTGGTGGCACAGGTTTATGTTACTGGAAGTGACCTGCCTGGAAGTGAAGATTTCTCTGCTGCTTGGATCTAGAAAGTGGCATTTTTATAACATTTGCTGTCTGCTAATCCCTTGTGATAGAATGGAAGAAGAGGTAAAACAAATATCGTATTATATAACCGCTTGAAAAGACCATCTACACTTAAAAGCTATACAGAGAGACAGATACAAATATAGGTTGATATCCAACCTTAGCCAGTCATTAGAGTACATTTACATTTGTATATCGCCACACAAAAGAATAAAGTGAATGTACATTGGTCAATATAACTTGACTTGACAATTTATACTCAGCTGTATTATCTCACAGGTCACCTAAACAATTTATATAACTACTCATATCCATGAAAGACTAACTCTATATTGATTCAGAGCAGTGGAACCAGAATGCAAATTACAAGCACGTATGTATTTTTTTCC
>NW_009259691.1:512951-544127 GCF_000687185.1 Egretta garzetta | reverse complement strand
AATAAGTTTTCCAAGTGCCTTTTTTAAAGGTGCAAAAGCTGAAGATATTTTTCATTTGCTATTTAAGGTGCAGGAAAATTACTAATGCCAGATACAACACACAGCGGTCAACCCCCTGCACGTGTAACTGGCTGCATGTTCAAAAACTGTGTGCAAAAGATGGGAGGGAGAGCATGAATAATGTTTTGGGGTGAATGCAGATATGAATGGGGTCAGTTTGAACACACGGAAGGAGAGTTCCAGCCATCTATCACAGGGGAGATAAATACCTTAATATTGGCACTTTATTTTCAACATGAAAATAGAATTGGTGTATATATATTAGTATTTCTTTTTAGGAGACCATAAAAATGGAATACAAGCATTTTGAAATAGTTTGTGAAAAAAAGAAATCCCTTTTTCAGGGTTTTAGACATAGTTTCAATATTATCGATAATGCTACCAATGTTGTCTGGTATGATGTTTTATTTCACTCCCTATTTTTATTACTGAGTTTCTAAAGTTATAAACAAAACAAGGGATGGTCTTCTGTGGTTAACATAAACTGCCATCAATTCTTTGAGATCCATGGTAACTTATGACAATGCCAGTTACAATTATTTATTTTTGTTTTAAAAATCCAAGCGTTATTTTGGGCATGATTTCATACAGTAAATTACAGCCGTAGGTACAAAAGAAAAAGTTCCTTCCTGTGAGGGTCACCATAGCTTCACCTCAAACTTTGGGGGTCTTGCAGAGAACTCAGTAGTTGATTTTGCAGAGCCCTCTGCATGAAGCAACTTTCACTGCCCTCCCCAAAAGGTGTTGGCAAGCATGAAGTAGAGAATTCATTTTAAAAGTAAGGAGGAGTCCATTCCATTCACTCTGGGTAAGATTTTCAAAGTCACTTGTGAAACTTTAGTGGTCTGATTTCCATTAGAAGATAATGAAACCTGATAGTTTTTAAATGCTGCTTCCTGACAATGATTAGTCATCATTATTTTCATGAGTCCTATGAGCAGTAAGTGCCACTTCGTACGCGCTAGTGTGGATACAGGTAATTTAATACTTAAATAATTTAGCAACGTGTACACCTTGACATCTCAGGTGAGACTGTCCCATCAAATGTAGAAGAATCCACCTTTGAGGTGGATAGCTGTCCACTAGGGACTGGAGAGAGTGCTAATTTCTATATTTTAATAAATACTATTGAAAAATATTATTTGTAAAATATAGGCAAGTTTAATGGTCCATGTAGTTAATTCTATATTGGTAGGCAAATAAATATCTAGCTTATTGTATGGAACAGAACTACAACGAATCCATATAAATTTAAAATTTCTAATACAGCAATATTCTGAAAAGTGATAGGTGCATGGTATAGCACCCAACATGACAGATGGCTTTTTAAGGAAAATGGGAGATGACAGTAAAATATGGACTAGATAGCAAAATAAAAGCATTACCTGGAACCTCTTTTCAGCAGCAGGTGGGAAAGAGAAAAGGATTACTTATACAAGTTTTGCTGAAAGCTAGGTGTCAGCGAATTATTCATAAAAAGAATTATAATTGAATTTCTGGTTTGTTTACTCCTTTTTACAAGGGGATTATTCACACCTTCATAGGTTATGTAACTCTATTATTTGTACAGAAAACTCCCATTCACATAAATGGGAATTATGAACATGTGTTGGGATGAGAATATAATTCTTAGGAATGATTCCTACTGTAAACAGTGAAAGAAAGCAGAAGCAGCCCCAAAAACCTCTGAAGTATATCAAGTGGAGTTGGCAAACACAACACCTGAATTGCTCAAAGAAACATTTTGCAGGTTTAACTTTCTGAAATGAGCTGATGGATAGAATGGTCAGCTCACTATTAAAGACAGATGTTCAAGTTCACTCATAAAAATACATTCAGTTTTACTAAAATACAATTATCTCAGCTACGCAAAATGTGTGCACTGCTGATATATACTGGTTTTTTCATGATTATTTAATTCAGTTTATGTTGACTGAAGATATTTTGGCATCTGTTTCACAAATTTGTTGCACTGGATGGGTTTTCTCAGTCACATATGATGAATAATCCTATACTTTGACTAGCAAAAAGTCATTATGAACCATCAGAATATATGTGCATGTACAGATTATTTCCTAAAGTTTGTACTATGCATGGGCACTTTTCATTAATCTGATTAGCAGGTACGCTTTCTTTGTTTTGATTTGTTTTTCTTTTAAGAACTACAAAGCAATTCCACTGCAGCAAAGACACTAGTTATCAGTCTAGTCTACACAATTTAGGCTTATTTACTGTCTGTATCAGATAAAAAAAAAAAATCGTCACTTCTGGACAGGACTAGTTTGTGAATAGTTTGTTAGTTCCCTTCCCATTATGAATACACAGGAATCTAAAATAGGTTATGTATTTTTGCATATGTCCTTACACACACACACACACACAAATCCTCAGGACGAAAAAAAAAGAAAAAAAAGAAAAACAAACCAAAAGCAATTTTGCCAAAATGCCCATTTTTGAATTGCATCTGGGACTGGATGCAGAGCATCTAAAGAATTTTGATTCAAAAGATATAAAACATGGGAATCTTCCCATAAAAGATCTCAGCACGTGGACTGAGTAATGATACGTTTTAAGAAAACAGGATAGTGATGACTATGAGAGACAAACTTTCAGAGGCTTTAGTTGCTTGCAAATCTTTAGTATGGTAAACTTATGGTGAAAAATTAAACCAGAATTTCTGGTTGTTTAGTTTTGAGATCTCTTGGGACAGCCATTCTTATCTAAGGTCCATTAATCACAGCATCCTCCCTTTAACAGTGACAAATAGTGAACACTTCAGGGAGTGTAAGAACAGAATAAGAATGGAGTGATATTCTCCAGATTCTTCTCCCAACCCCCAGTGATCTGCAGTTCAGGGAAGAGCTGAGCCAAAAGCATTTCCCAAATTAACCATCCACGAAGGATTTTTTTTCTAAGCAATCTACCTAGCACAAAAACATACTAGGAAAGAACTTTCAATAAAGGATAGAAACAGTTTTCAAATTTATTTTGTGCTGCTGATTATCCATAAAGCTATTACGCAACCACATCAGACACACTGTAGATATCTTGTCACATAAAAATATTATGTTTTAATATCATTATTCAGAAATTATAAGTAATTCAAACTACAAACATAAGTGCTGCTTCACAGCCAATGCCATTTTCTGTTTTCAATAGAAGTTAAAATAAGTATTCCAATGAAAATGATATATTATGGTAATTTTAATACTAGAGAATGTCGTATCATTAGTAGCGATGGCCTTAAACTACACTGCAAAGCAGACCTTAAACCAAGTGAATCTGAATGAAATACTGAGTTCTAACATCTTTAAGTTTTGCAAAAAAAAAATGTGCCTGAAATTTAAGGTTTCAACATATTTCTATTCAGCATATCAACTTTTATAGCATCTCTTATTTTCCAAAAATACCTGTCCCACTAACTTCTAAATGAAAGCTACAACTAACTCCAACCAACTGTTTGCTGATTTTTTCAAATCATTATATCATGTAATGAAGTAATGCTGATTTAAGACTTGGAAAGAATGTCTCTAAAGCAATCTTTTTTTAATTTCAAAACTTCAAATAAAGTGAAAATTTCTGTATGGGAACCTACAACAGCAATAAAAATAATGGTTTTCAAAAACACAGTCAAGAGCAAGCTGAAATAGCTTTGAAGCTAACACAGTATTACAGATCTTCCATTCACATTTTTCCTTACCGTTCCAAAACAAAGACTGAACACTACCACTGCCTGCCCTTCATTCGCAGCATCAGTGGGCCATATTAGAATGACTTACTGCCAGCTGTATACTTTTACAGCTTGCATCTTTTGGTTATGTGTGCTCTCTAGTACTAGAGCCCATTAATCCAGTTGCTTTTAAATTGTGGGAACTATGCAATGAAAATGCAAATGGTTATGCCTGAAAGCTGGGGCTTGGTGTGCAGCAAACTACTTCCATTCATTATAAATCCTTCTTTACAACATGTATTGTTTTCTTCTTCAACTGTCTCAAATCAGTAGATAAAATAGACCTAAACATTTAAGACTTAAAAAATATTTACCTTATTATTCTCTTTCAAATACTGAATTGCTTAGATAAGAACAAAAAGTTAGAAAAAAAAGTCACAAAAAAGTGGGAAAATAATGATTATCCTGAATGAAAAAATAAAGGTAGTGCTGCCCGTAAGTATGAGTTGATGCAACTCACATCTCAAGTTAATGTGCTAGCCATAAAAATGATTAAGACACAGAAATGTCCATTGCTCCTAGTAAAACTGTGCTCTTATGAAGGGGAAAAACAAGTTGTTTTTTTTAACTTCTGCTATTGCAAGGAAAAAAAAGTAGTTTATGAGCAAAACCAGAAAACTGAGAACAGGACACTACCTCTGTTGGAGAGCAAAAATAATCCTTTGTTCAGATTTGTGTTCTGGGAATTGCATTTACATTTTCAATTAAGGGTCACTGGAAGGAAATGGTTATGCTACACCAAAAGCAGAATCCCATGTTTCATACTTCACAGAGAAGTTACCTACGCACTAGACTGCAGTGTTTTGCAGCCTCTTTTGCTTATTCTCCCTTTCTGACCCTAGGGATTCTTTCATTCCTTTCTTCAGAGCTTTAGCAAAAAGGAATGGCACTGTTTTAACCCACCTGGTAATATGTATTTGAATTTTTGATGAACTAAACAGCCTAAAACTCTGACTTCCTACATCAACCTACAACTTTACAACATAAAAGCTGAGATCAACTTAACCTTTCTAATAATATTAGAATCTAAAGAATTCTGGTGAATCAACTTTTTGGTACCCAGTTGTGCAATTGCTGGCTCCTTGTCCAGGCCATGGTCTCAGACTACAACTCCTGGCCTTGCTGATGTGATTTTGTGAGAAGTAGGAAACAGATGAGATTTCAAGTATGCTTCTTCCTTTAGTGGTCTCATTTAATACTCTGGATACTAAAAGTCATATTCCTTCTATATAGAGGGAACTTCACTACTCAGCTAGGGTTTATGAATTCCACTTGTGCTGTCAGGTACAACCATCTTAAGTAGTAACTACATTTTTGGTATGGTCTTTAAAGTCTTCATACGTAGCTGTAGAGTTCAATTATCTCCATCTTCTCCCAAGGAGAATTAAAGTCTTCCTACATTCAATAGTAAAAGAGGTTCAGATACTTTCTGATACAGAATGTCCTTTATACACAGAGTCAAAATTACTTGAAAAACATTCTTAGAAGCACATTCTACACTGGTGTGTACCTGTGATCCTGAGAATACACAGATTCCAATAGTGTTACTACAAGAAACGTTTCTCTTCTAATGTTTGGCAATCAATATAACAAGCCTACACATAACATGGATGTTATATATATATATACATAACTACACATAACATAACTGCTCAGATGTACTACCTACACTCTGAGCAGTACACCCAAATACCCTGTAAATGAACAAACACAGAAGAAAAGTCTCTGTAAGTTATACATGCTCTGTATAACTTATACAGAAACACTGACTTTACAGATATACTTTTTTTTAAAAGCCTAAAAACAGAATTAATTTGTTAAAGGTTGTTAGTGATATGATCTAAAATTTAGATGATGACAATGGCTTTCTTGATTATGTCAAGTTGTTTGCAGAAGGATACACAGAGATGAACGCAATTCTATCATCGGTCACCACAGGGATGTGATTTTATTGTGGAAACAGGGTCCAGGTAGGTATGAGAGGGGTTCTCCGTTCTTAACCAGTGTAGGTCCAAGTGTCTTGGCAGCTCAGTTTGCAAGTCTGAAGGGTGGCCTACAGCTTAAGAATTTGTTGAGTTACAAATGTATGAGCATGTTTTTGAGTATGCATATATTCTAAATAGAGTGTGTGTAAAACCTCATTACCCAATGCAGGCAGCTAAGCTAGAGACTCTTTGTATCATATTAATGCTATGTGGTCCTAGCAGCTCAGATGTAGTATCAGTGCATTGGTAAAATGCTGCAGCCAAGTCAATAATGCTTTTCTCGTCCCTGAAGCTTTATTAGCTCCAACACAGTGGTGCAGATGTGGTGATACTGCTCATTTCAGGCATCTCCGCAATGTGCTCCCTGCACTTTTTATTCCATGGTGGACTTTTGCACCAACACTGTGATATAGTCTTACCAAGGTCCATAAGCAGTTAGGAGAGCTCTCTGACTTTAGCTACTTAAGTCAAGCTGTTCCTTAGCCACTGCAAAGTATTGAGGAAAAGAGGATGAGATTTGATCACTTCCTCCCAAATATTCTATTTAGCATCCACTCACGTCTATTCAGACTGAGAACTGGGATAATTCTTTGTCCCTCATCCCCTTTCTCCCCATTAACAAGCTACTATTAAATAGTAAAGAGTCAAAGCCTTTGCTTCCATTTCAAAGTATAACTACTTTCCAAAGCAGCTTAAGTTATTAAAATGCGTCTGATCCTGCACTTTGTGTAAATGAACTTACCTCACTACCCCCTGCCTTCATAGGAAGCAAAAGGAAAGGGAAATAAAAATAAAATAAAAATTAGTTTCTATGAAAGTAGACTTACTAAAACATTTACCAATCTTACACAATATTAACTTCAGCAGAACAGAAGTTAAAAAGCATACAGTAACAATATTCTGATTTTATTCTTCACAAAAACATTTCTTTGACATTTTAGGGTCTCAAACCTTTAAACAATGCAGACGATGGAAGCCTTTCAAGAACTTCCATGCATTTTGAATCAGGACATAGTTACCTTACTGCAGAATTAATTTTATTTAATATTTTATTTGAAACTGAAAAACACAACTCACTCAGTTTCCAGAAATAATTACTGAAAGAAATACAAGATGTTTAGAATTTCATTTAAAAATAAAAAAATCTTTAATCACAGCTTTCACTAATGAGACTAAATATAAATCCAAAATGTCAATTGCATATTATTTCTTTTTTGTTTCAACATCAAATGCATCTAATTAATATACAGAAAGACCATTTATCATTTTAAATGCAAGACAGGGAGCCACAGTTTTATATGCAGGCATCCATTCTCTCCTTCAGCAACACAACTTGAAAACAAAAGTTGACACCAAAACTCCCCCAAACATCAGGCTGCATTTCTCAACAAGGGCATCACCAATGTGTCAGCTTCACTGCTGAAAGAGGCATGTGCATTGTAACAGATCTCCTTACATTCCTGCAGGAAGTTTCCAATCTGCTGTTTCTTTATATCCTTACTCCTAATTATACTGTGTTGTGTTTTCCTCACTTCCCTCTCTTTTATGCTAGCATTCCTCAATCACCACTGTATCATGTTAGGAATCCCTCTTTCTTTTTCCCCTCACATGTACTGTCCACATCAGTTTTGCTGACAAGAAACAACAACTTTCAGGGTCCTGTGCTCAGTGGCAAATTCTACAGCAGATTATGTTCTAGTGGTTCTAAATTATTATTCTTATTTCACATCACCTGCTGGTCTTACTCTACTCTTTTCCCTACCCCCTTCTCTTCTAACGCATATGATAGTGAACCAAGCAATACAACTAACACTGCAAAGCAATCAACTTCATTTTCCAAGATTCATTAATAGAAACTGCAGAACCACTGTGGACAGAATTTTTCAAAGAAAGGTAGAAATTATATGGAGACAGAAACAACACAAGGAGAAATTACAGCCAAATTAGTCAGATTAGTCTGTTGGCGAAAACAAAAAAATTGAGAGCTGTCTTTCAATAAAACAATTGCACAGGTTCAAGCCTATAATGCCATCACTAGATACCACTCAGTTTTTAAGTTTCAAAAAGAACATATTATCAAAACAAGCAAATAACTCAATTATCTCAAGAAAATCCCCAAACATAATAATATACATGCATCAGTTGTAGTCTTTTGTGCTCTCTGAAAAAGAGATACAGCCTAGCCCTTAGGCAAGGCTTTTCTTAAGTTGTTTTTTTTTTCCTACACAGAAATACTTCCACTCTTTTTATACATACCCTTTTAAGATGTGTATATATATTCCAATATAATTATGTTTTACTATTAATCGTCTTTTCAGATTGCTTTCTTGGCTAGAATTGTAATTTAGCAATTACCTTTCATCTAAGGTTGGCTCCTTTTGTTGCAGATGAGGCTTAATTCCAAACATTGGTCTAATGTTTGTTGATAAGGCTTTGATGGTGTAATTAATTTCATTTTCCCTCGTCACATCACTGTCATAACCTACGAAAATCAGAGTGAACAGTATAAAAAAAAAATAAGATACCAGGAGACAAAATTAAATCATAATTTGTGCAGCTTTTAACAATGTACTGGACTACAGGAACAGTTATACCATGTATTACTGATAACATAAATACACAACAGAAAGAAAGTAGCTGGGAATAATGAACATTGTTAATAAAAGACATTCTAAGAAAAAAATTCTCTACAATATCTTTGTGGAAAAAACAATTAACAAAGATTCAAGGGACATTCAAAACTACTCCATTTCTGCTTGATTGGCATTAACTCAGGGTCACTAACAAAGGACCTCACTACATGACAACTGCTGTTAAGTTCTGGAAGATTTAGCACCAGGTTGTTCTCAATTGAGAGCAGAAATGGCCTAAAGTTGCATCAGGGGAGGTTTTAATTGGATAGTAGGAGAAAGTTTGTTACTGAAAGAGTGATCAAGCATTGGAACAGGCTGCCCAGAGAGGTGGTGGAGTCACCATCCCTGGAGGTGTTCAAAAAACTTGTAGACGTGGCACTTCAGGACCTGGGTTAGTAGACATGGTGGTGTTGGGTTGATGGTTGGACTTGATGATCTTGGAGGTCTTTTCCAACCTTAATGATTCTATGACTCTAATTTCAGGATCTATCCATTAGGATGGAATCTATAGATCTGCACAGGGTTCCTAAACAATGCTTAGGGACAGCCAGGCACTTCAAGGTGATGATTACTATAGTAAACATGGTAAAAAAACTAAATAGTGACAGGGTCGTTACTTACCCTCCATTTTGTTCAAAGGTAGAGACAACTACTAATGCCAACTTTATGAATAGTTCTTAACTCTAACTGAAATTAATAGGACCTGATGAAAGAGAAACTTCTGTGGAAAAAGATGTCAAAGTCTTTCCTTGTAAAGCTTAACAGACCTCTCTTTTTCCAAACACATAGCTTAAGAGGATTCCGTGTAAAGCACCAGAGCCTAGGGAAGGTTATTGGGCAAAGATGTGCTAACAGGTCACAGGCAAAACAAAAACTCTGAAGATCTCAATTTTTGATTCAGAAAGCTAAAATTGACCACGTCCCCCTGTAGGCAATTAAATTACTTTGCAGATGTAGCTTTCAACATTTTTAAGCAGGAAGTGCATAAAAATTCTTCTCCAATGAATGTTTAATATGCCTCTAATATTTAAAGTGTCTCTTTGGTCATGTAGCATATTTTAGTGAAAACTGAAGTTAATTTATTACACAGAAGTAAGAGTGGCAGTGATAGTTTAAAAATTCCTGAAGACTAAGGGAATTGACAGGGAGGAAAAATTGCACTTGGAAGCAGAGAGAACAAGTTTGGAGGCTCATAAACCCTTGGAATTATAACATGAAAAGAAAAACAGTAAGTATGGCAAAACCAGCAGAAGTTAATTTTATGAAGTGTAATCAACACTTTATAACTATTGATATTATGATCTTGCAATAGATTGTTCCAAATATGAACATCAGTCTACCTCAGTCTACTATGCTTTCATGTTATGGAAACAGATGGTATAACATCAAGATAACACATTATACAGATTTCAACATAATTCCATTAGAATTAGTGCCCAAGTCTAAACTGTGATTAATGTATTTTTCTATAGAGATTTTTAAAAGTTACCTACAATAGGCACTTTTAAAATATTTTTTCATTTACAAGATGTCAAGAGCCTTTTTATATACTCTGACTCAAAGCAGCAAGTCAAATACTTCATTATAATTTTCTTCACAATAGTTCACCAGTCCTTTCTGCAAAAAGAAATTTTACTTAATGTTTTTGAAGCATCTTCACTATTTAAGATTAAAACAATCACATATAAAACTTGATAATTTCTAAATTAGCAGTTTTCCATTAACAAAGGTTTATTGAGATAGCATAATCCAGCTAGTTTTATAAATCATTACTGACCTCCATCTTCTTCAGAATCTAGATCAGACTCTTCACTGTCACACTGCCTGCTATCCCGATGACCTTCCATCTCATAAGTCCACAGCATTAAAGAGGTGTCTGCTCCTCCAACAGTGACCAACAAACTGTCATCATAGGTCCAACGGACATTTGTTACATGGGTACTGTGAGCAACATACCTCTTAAATTTTCCAAACTTTCCCTAAGAAGGGAGAAGAAAAGGCACAGATCAAATTTAACCAGTCTGCTAGATAGAACTGAGTTGCCAGTGCACAACAACATGTTCTTAACTTCTTTACAATTTATGCTTCAGCTGTTTTGCATTTGTATGTGTCACATGATTTGCCAAGTTCCTCTCCTATAGTAACTTCATGAAATGTTAACCGTAATTCCACACCAAGCATGCAAGAATTTGTTTATAAATGGATTCCAGCAATAAACACTGGATCATTTTTCTTGAGAAAATAATCTAACAGATTAAGAATAAAATGCACATAGACTATTTTGGGTCAATACTTGTGCATTGTTACCACCCCTAGCATGGCAAAATATTCAAAACTGAATACATACTTACTGATAAGTACACAGGAAAACTAGAAAGGTTCTAGAAGAGCAGTAAAAATATAATGTGCTTCTGGAATGGCTTTTCTATGATGCATGATTAAATAATATTAAAGCTCTTCATCTTAGAGAAAAATGACTGAGGTTGGACAGAATGAAGGTCTATAAAATCATGAGTGAAATGAAGGTGAGGAAGAAGTGTTCATTGTCTTCCAAAACAAGAGTTTAAGAGACTAAAAATGACACTGATAGAAACCACACCAAGGATATTAATGCCTAAGATATTATTAGACAGTGCCTGTTCCATTCCCATTCTTACAGTTTTTCCTCTGCATTTGCCACTCTCACTACATGAAATGGCTCTTTAGTCTGACCTGGAATGGCCATTCTTATTAACTGAAAGTTTAATGCATTGCAGATTACAGTCCGATATTGAATGGCCTCTTAGATCATAAGGACAAAAGTATAAAAGCACCATTTTGTTCTTGAGTGATGAATTTTTACAGTTTTGAAAAGGCAGTTTTATTAATCCATCTCCTCCATGAAAGTTACTTACTTTAGCAGGGTATCGAAACAGTTTCACAAATCCGAAATCATCTCCCGTGGCTAATACTTTACTATCACTAGTGAGGCATGAAGTAGTTACATCTGTGACTTCACCAATTATTGGCCAGATTCCTTCGCAGCAAGAGCCCAAAACACTTGTCCATGATGCCCAGCCAATCTTTTCTACCTACAAAAACAACCTGTTTGAGACAGAGCATGCTTCTTCCCAGACAGTTTTCTTCCACATCTGATTTCAAGAAAAAGCCCTTGCACTGAAAGATACATCACTTCTAAAAGATAGTATTTTAACATATTAACCACTTACTTTGTGACTATTCAGGATTTCATTTGAGACCCTTAATTTTACCTCTATTAACTTCCAGTTCCAAACCCTCTAGAAATATTTAAAATATTTTGACCTTACCTGCCCATCCAGGCTAGAGAAAACAAATTACGTTTTTCAACACTGCCTTTCAATCTCATAGAAAATATTATTTGGAAACTATCCATTTCCACCCTCTGACCTATGACAACACTCTGTGTCTGAGAAAACAAATCAATATTATAGCTACAATACACTACACTTGCCTATGTATATTATGTATACTGCATCGCATTGTTATGTAAAGATAAGATATGAGGTCTTCCACAGCAAGGTTAGGGCTAGTAATCTGCAATAGGTTTTCAAAGGTGTTTAGGTACCAAAAAGAGGTATACAGAAGTCCAGCGAGACTTTCATGAGTGCATAAGTCAGCCAAATGTCCATTTCTTAACAGAAGACACAAATGTGGTATGCCCTATTGTCATGGTTTAACCCCAGCTGGCAACTAAGTACCACACAGCCACTCGGTCACCTCCCTCCCTCCCTCCCAGTGGGATGGGGAGAGAATTGGAAGGGCAAAAGTAAGAAAACTCATGGGTTGATATAAGAACAGTTTAATAATTAAACTAAACTAAAATATAATAATAACTATAATGATAATAATGATAAATTGTAGTGAAAAGGAAAAAAACCAACAACAAACACAAAAAAGGAACAAAACCCAGGAAAAAAAATAAAGTGATGGAACCACTCACCACCTGCCAACCAACACCCAGCCCATCCCTGAGCAGCGATCGCTGCCACCGGCCAACTCCCCCCAGTTTATATACTAAGCATGATGTCATATGGTGTGGAGTATACCCTTTAATACCCCTTTGGGCAGTTGGGGTTATCTGTCCTGGCTGTGCCCCCTCCCAGCTTCTTCTGCACCTGGCAGAGCAGGGGAAGCTGGAAAGTCTTTGACCGGTGTAAGCACTGCTCAGCAACAACTAAAACATCAGTGTGTTATCAACATTCTTCCAGCACTAAATCCAAAACACAGCACTGTGCCAGCTGCTAGGAAGAAAATTAAAATTAACTCTATCCCAGCCAAAACCAAGACACCTATGTATTTTATCATTTTGATTACATTATCTAATTGAACAGGCTGCAAAAAAGGATAAAGGACAGCAAATGCCTAAACAGAACAAGTTAAGAAGGCAGTCTATTTCCTCACCTCCAAACTAGGAATTGTCTGTTTTTTCCCACGAGGAGCTTCAAAAAACAACTGTTCTTTAGCACCAGTGTTGACTTGCAGGAGCTTCCCTATAAAGCATATTACATATTTTATATTAACATTAAATAAAAGATTCCATTTTACACACACACAAAAAAGATAAAGGTTATTTTGAAATTTTTGTTGCTAACAGCATTACACAAATTACTTGTTTCCATTGGAAAAAGTTGCAAATATAAACAGTGGATCTAGAAGTATGGGCTTCTGAAGATCTGAGTCTTTTGACCCCTTAAATTCACAGTCCTCCTTTTAATGACCTTTCATAGCAAGGTTACTACAATGTATAAGAAATTGTCATATAAAAACCATGTATGACTCCTCTTAATTGAAGCTTATTGGGAATAAACAAGTATGGGATAGCACAAACACTTCCTAATGAATGGTTTCAGCAGACCAAAGCAGATGCTGTCTTTGCACACATTTGCTTGCTTTCTACAACTCTTAAAAAACCACAAGGAATCTAAACAGATTTTAAGGCAGACCTATACCACGCCAATGCTTTAGGCCTAACTGCGTAGAACAGATTATTGCCTTCCTCTTCTCTTTGAAAACCATAATGATGCATCCTTTTTCTCTGCTGTTTATGGTTGTCACATCAGATGGCAGGCAAAACGTATTGGGTCTAATTCAGAGCTTTTTTGTGACAACTGCTGACCAGTATGCATGTGCTCTTGCGATTAAGAAGCACATATGCTGGCTGGGAAATGGCTGCTTCCAAGCAGCTGACTTCCGCTTGCCTTTGTACTATGTTTTTTCTGAGGGAAATCCTCATTAATGTTTCTCTCCTCTTCCTGTTTTCAAAATTCTGAAAGGAAGCTAACTTATAACACGCTTTCAAATTAAATTGGACTGCTTCAAAAGTGAGTATGTAGAGGAATAAGAGCAGGAACTAATAGATTGCATAATTGCACTGCCTTGGGTTTGTATGAAACAGGACTAAAGTCAGTATTTAAATTAATCACATATTAAGACCCAGGAATATAGGAAATCCAGTCTTTCTGCTATTTTTGACAACAAGGGTACATATTCCTGAGCTACAGATGCAACTGCATTATGCAGTACACTATTCAAAAAGTAGAAGCCAAAGAATAAACACAGAAGATGTAAAAAAAGCCCAACCCAATCTATAGAGACAATCTGTTTTACTTCAAATTGCCCAACTTCTAAATACATAGATAGCAGTAAAAATCACGTTTTTATATTTATTCAGATGCTGTGAGCATATTCATAAACTGAAGAAACAAATCTGTCAGTAATACCATAAATTCATACTGTAGATGTACTGTATTTAGTCTATAATGTAATCAATCTTACAGCAGATTTTCAGAATGGATGCTACTTACCTCTTACGTCCCAGTCCATGTGTGTGATATAGCTGGAGGCTCCTTTGCAGATTCCTACTCGTTTACTGCTCATTACATTGTAAATATCTACAAAGTTGTCACAGGACGCCACGGCTAAGTACTTTCCAGCCCCTAAAACACATCAGTAGAAACATAAGACACTTTCAAAAACTGTAGTGCTCTGTATATGAAACACAAGTACATTCTGGAATTCGGCTATATGCAACTCAGATTTCTTTGAAATGAGTTTGCTAATTTATACATAGTCCCTGACAGACTAATGTTCATCTCACATAATCAAAATCAGTATGAAATACACAATCATCACCTCATTACACCTGAAAACAATAAAAACCATTTGTTGAAATTTTAAACATTTATTGCGCTCAGGTTGTGGTAAGGCTTAAGTAATCAGCAAGTAATGTTGCATGAGAATTGGTATCAGTAATTTGCATCAAATTTCTCCTACAGAAGAGTATCTTCAGTGAAGTAGTATTACTAGTTTGGGCCGTACATTTGAGTTCCTAAATAAGAGCTATACTATTTGAAAAAAAACTAGCCTCACTGGGAGTGCTAAGCACTGTAGGGGGAAAAAGAAGAAAAATGAAGATGCCAGAACATTCTGACACATCAGTTTCAAGCATTCTCATTAGCTAACAGTAACCCCAGTGAAGAGCCAAATTTATGCAGCTCATGAAGTGGAACTCTGGGGACCTAGGGAGGCTGCTGGATGTTCATGATTTAAAATTGACTGTTGCATTCAGGAGGTTACTATGAGCAAACCTATTCCAATAATCTCATCCTTGAATGAGCAACATAGGACTTCACACCCAATATTTTTCAAAATGTTAATATTAGTTTTGCTGATTTATTTGTTACATGTAAAAGAGCACTACGCATCTCTACTACTTTTATCCTTTAAAGGTTGAACAACCTTTATATAAAAATCTCCATTTTAAATCACTTACCAGGAGAAAATCTGATCTCTGAAATAACATCTTTCCTGTGCTGGAAAGAGACTAGATCCTCCAGGGTATCTGCATTAACTATCAAAAAACTTCCATCATTGAGACCAACGGCTAATGCTTTTCCATCAGGAGAAAAGCAGCAACATCTCCCTCCTATGAGGAATACAGAAATGGCATTCAGGTACATTTACAGTGCACAATCCCTCTTTTTCATTTATTTTTCCAGTAGTAAAGGAAAGCTATTCTTATAGTATATAGTCCAATTAAATTATTTAGGTGCTGCCAAGATAATTTCCAAGTTCTACATCTGTGATAGCACATAGAAGCTATTGGCAAATTGACAAGTACACAAGCCCAGAATCTTGGATTGCATTTATTTGCATATTAATTGACATATCTTCTACATTAGTAATACAGATTAATAACTACTGTCTATATATTTTTTATTTGCTCTCCTTCTTAGTACCTGGTGCCGGTTGTTTGTTACCATTTGCTCTGGTACGGAGAACACAGCTGGAAACCACCTTCTGGTCTCACAGAATTGAGTCGTTTGCTATCATGGTCACTATGTCATATAATCCTTTTAATAAACATGTCAAATTTCATTTGAAAAACAGTTTAATTTCCAATCTAAGTTTATTTATGGTCAGCTTATATAGACTTGTTCCCATGCCAGAATTTTCCACCGGCATAAATACTTTTCCCTATTATTCGTTCTTCTGATTAACTCATAGACAGTAATCCTTATTTAGCTGACTCCACCACAAAGCTTCTCATTCGTTATCCTGTAGCTCCTTTAGCTTCTTTTTCTCCATTCTCAACTTTCAGTTTAATTTCGTTCAGGTGAACACAGCTCAGAAGCGTACACCAAAAATATTCTGATTAGTCTTCTGTAAATTACATGAATACTTCAGTGTGCCCTGGGAAAAATACCTCACTATCACATGTAATTGTCATCCTGCGATCAGCTAGAACATCCTGAGCCTTCTGCTCCTCAGCTACACAGACATTTTTCTTACAGTCATTGAGTGTTGCCTTTTTTAATTACCATATATTATCTCACTTCCATTACTGCAGTCTGCAGAAGCATCCAGCTCTTTCTGTACAGTACACAGGTGCTTTTTAAGATCGCCAAAGCATCTCAAAGTGTGTCTCATCAGCAAATTAAGTCATCACAGTCCTTATTTTTCTGCCAAAACTACTTTTAAGAATATTAAGAAATATCAGCTTTAAGATTTGAGGAGACTTCACCAACTTGAAACATTCTTTTTTAATTCCTGCTTGTGCCAGCTCATGACTCTTCTTATGTTTACTTTATCAATCCAAATAATCTTCAACTAAGCTTCCTATAAGGTTTGGATCAAAATGCTTTATGGAACACCGAACAGATAAAGCCTTCTGTATTTCTTTGTCTAGCAATGCATATGTATCATCAAAAGCTTGTTAAGACCAGTCTGGTCTAATCCTAAAAAAAAGTATCCTTATATGAAGTCACTTACACTAGATTTTCCATCTGTCAAAAGAGAAGTTAGTTATATAGTATACAACAAGTAAGAATTTTATGACTGTTCTCTTTCATTGACATTCCAGATTCTTCTAACGTTAACAAAGAAGAGAAATTCAACATTACTTCTAAGATTTCTTAAAAAAATTTCTAGATTCGAAGTCCTCCACTGTTCAGCTTGCAACACTATAAGCAACATGGCAGATTTATGTAATCGGCTCAATTTTTATTGTGAATTGCAAATAATCGTAAGAACAGTATAACATAGAAATCTTTTGTACAGATTCATTAGTTTAAGGGCTACATAACTCATGAACATAGCATCAATAAAATAATTGGAACAAAGAAAGGAATTTATTCAGTCTTGCTTCAAAAGATTCATAATGTTAGTAAATGTGAACTGAATTCAGTTAACTATATTTCATACTAAGCATCTTACCCTTCTTCAATTTGCGAACAGCTAACATACAATGGCTAGGAGATAAATCCCATATCCTTAAGGTTTTGTCATCACTTACAGTGGCACAAATAGGTAAATGAGGATGAGTAGCTAGACCCCAAACTTCCCCCTCCATGTGACCCTGAAAAAACACAATGAATCAGATGACTTTGTATTTTAAACTGAAATATAAAATAATACATTTAAGGAAGTTTTAAAAAGAGAGGGAGAGAGAGAACATGCATATCTTTAGAGGATAATAAAAAAAAATCTGAATAGAAACATAGAACAGCTGAAAAAAATCCTCACCCTGCTACTCACAGTAAAGTGCAAATTATAGTAACTCATACCAGGAACAAATGTTTCCCTGAGAGATAATCCTCACACACATCTATGTCAATGACATAGACAGTGGGATTGAGTGCAGCCTCAGCAAGTTTGCAGATGACACCAAGCTGAGTGGTGCAGTTGACACACCTGAGGGACATGATGCCATCCAGAGGGACCTGGACAAGCTCGAGAAGTGGGCCTGTGTGAACCTCATGAACCTCACACCAATGAGGGTAGTGAAACACTGGCACAGGTTGCCCAGAGAGGTAGTAGATGCCCCATCGCTGGAACCATTCAAGGCCAGGTTGGACGGGGCTCTGAGCAACCTGATCTAGTTGATGATGTCCCTGCTCACTGCAAGGGGGTTGGACTAGGTGACCTTTAAAAGACCCTTCCAACCAAAACTATTCTATGATTCTATGATCTAGATTTTTTTTTACCTTAGGTTCTAATACATTCTTTAAAAAAACCTAGTTCTTCACATATTGAATTGGCCACTAAGAAGTGTGAATCCATCAGATTTTTATTTAAGTATGAAAGAAAATCGTATGACGATATGATGCAAAAAAATCTGTTTTGTAGTCAGGTTTAAGAACCGCAGTCTGTTTGGTATGGCAAAGAAAACTGAAATGTTTTTTACATAATAAAAAAAAGAAAACTAAAAATAAACCCCAAGGAGACAACTTTTAAAAATAATAAGAGTAATTAGCATTCAGAAAAAATTAATAAGGAATTCGGTGGAGGATCCACTTCCACACACTTTTTTCTTTTTTGTTTTGAAACAGAAATATGATCTTGGTCTGTTTAAAAGGATGAACTTGAACAATTTAGTACATGAAATTCTGTCATCTGTTTTGCTTATTAAAAAGTCATAATGGTCTAGCCTAGCATTAAAAAAACTATGAAGCAACAGTAACTTGCTAACTTCACTAGTAATTAAAATGCTCACAACAGTCTTTACTTGAAAAATAAAATAGTGTTTGTGGTATGGAATATTTGACTGATATTTAACATGTACCTGAACCAGCAGAGTTATTGGTCCACTTTTATCCACCTCCAATATTTCACCATTCTTTGTGCCCACTAAAATATGACCATGTCCTAAAGATATGGCACGTATAGAAGGATTATCTTCTAAGAGGAGACCTAGAATGTTATATATTAGAAGACAGAAGATTCTCAAGTCTTAAAGAGGATTTTTCACACATATGCACATTACATTCTCGTAGAAAAAGGTAGTAGTAAACAAGTAAAAACATACTCCTGCAGGGAAGAACTTAGATGCTTGAATTCATTTGGGAGTATTTAGCAGTTATCCAACTGACACTAATCTTTCTTCTCAACCGAGCATCTCTGAAGTTTAATCAGCCTGACTCATTGGCAATCTTAGCAAAAAAATGTGCATGTGAAATATCAACTATACTACTATATTGCTAGCATGTATGGTACCTTCAGATCTAGCTTTTTATTAAGCAGATATGAGAATGAGCTACTCTGTAGCAGAACGTTTTAGTTAATGGGTGTTTCCATTCATGATTTTTGAAAATCAAACCATATACATCAGAACACAGCAAATGTAATTTTAAGGGCAGGGGGAGAAAAGGCTATGCAGAATGTCAAATAGGGAAAACTGTAAATCAGCACTAAGATCAAGAACAAATGGAAGAAATAGGAATAATAGGAATGAAAATGTTCTTAAGTAATTTCAAAACACATATGCATTTACAGAATATTAAGTCATAAAATGTACTAATACCTTACAAAACTAACCACAATTCTGAATTCCATTCCTCCTCCAAAACAAAAAAGATCAGACAAGACACTTCATGATTAGAAATCTAATAGGCTTTTTGGTTGCCACTTTCAAAAAAAAAAAAAAAAGAAAAAAAAGAAAAAAAATCACCTGGGTGGTAAGAGACTCAAGGTTAAATCTAAAAATACAGGCAGATAATAAAGTAAATACTATGATATGCATCCACCAAATGTGGAAACAGACACCACGATGTACTGTTCTCATCCCAACAGAAAAAGAATGACATTTAGAATCAATAAAGCTTTAAAAAAAATCATTTTTAGTATTCATTATGTCAAATGTGGATTTCCTCCTGTTGGGGAAAGCGATTCCACAGAGTTTTCTAAAGCAAGTATTTTAAATAGAATAAAAAAATAGGCTAAAGTCTGTGTTACCTTTAGACCCAGGGGCTAAAGCAGCCCTTTTGATGGCATAGGTTTTGAGACAACGTTCAAAGGTATCATCCCAGAGAGCTACTACCCCATCCTTTCCTCCAGTGACAAATCCCTGGGGAGGAAAAAAGGAAAACAAAATACAAGTTATAATCATTTATTATCTCTCTTTAATTTTTCTGCCAATACTGAAAATAGATTATATACAACACTATAATGCACAGAACTACAGATGTTAGAGAGGAAAAGATCAGGAGCAACAAAATGATTGAATTTTCCTCCTGACAAAGGCAGCACAGTTCTGTACAGTCCATGTGCACAGGCTGAATTTAAAAGTTCTAACCAATAACCTTCTACCATACTGGAAAAATAATTTAACTGACAAATTGAAATGTTTTACTTGATATTTTTGCTTAGAGCCAAACTTAGTACCACTCAAAAAAATTTGATAAGTGCTTAAATTGTTCAAATATATACATATCTGTGTCATTCTGTGTTCAAAAATTATTTACAGCTATTTGATGAAGCAACAGCTATACTTAATACTGAAATCATTAGTACTTTTCCTTTGGAGAATTTAGTTCTTGCAATATGAATAACACATGCTTTGTCCAAAGCTACTATACTGAAACTCAAATATTAGCAGGTGTAGTAACTTGGCCTAACCTAGCAAAACACAAACATATACATAGCTTCAAACATACAAGTAATCCAACTGGAACACCCATTCACATTAAAGCGTGTGCTTAAAGGCTTTCCTGAGTCAAAAGAAGTTGAGAACCAGGAGAGAGTACTTAGTGATCCACAGATTGAACACTTCTACTAGTAGACGGTAATTACAGCACCAAATAGTAAGAGTTTGATCTTCTTCTCACAAGCTCACATATTCCATTAAACTTATGGATGCTTAAATCAAAAAGAACTCTTATTTATTTTAATTTACTATTATTTCTTTAATAAGAGGTCATGAAAACTACTGAGTAAGATTTCACTGGACCACAAGGGTTTGAGAAACAGCATGCTATACAACAAGAGTTAGAGACATGCATAAAACACTACTTTGAATCTGGACCTCACAAGGCT
Source organism: Egretta garzetta (assembly GCF_000687185.1). Taxonomy (NCBI): domain Eukaryota; kingdom Metazoa; phylum Chordata; class Aves; order Pelecaniformes; family Ardeidae; genus Egretta; species Egretta garzetta. The sequence goes on along the minus strand of NW_009259691.1, from coordinate 523,386 downwards.
TTTCTGTAATAGAAATAAAGTCATGGATTCCTGACTTTGGGAAAGGCCTAACTTAACAGTTTTTTTTGCCCAGACATGATAAAACAACCAGCAGTTTATTTACTTTTTCCAATGCGTGCATGCTGAACACAGGGCCATCATGTGCTTTGACAGTTTTTATGAGAAATACATCTCTCCAAATACACACATCCCCCGTGGAAGTTCCAGAGAACGCCATTTCTTCAGTCCAGCCAAATACTGCACACATCATTGTATCAGTTCTTCCCAACGCACCTATGCAGCCCTTTCTCCCAATTAGTCCTCCGCCTGGTTTGAACCAAAAACAAGTAATCAGATGTTTGCTTAGAATTATTTTACAAAAACTATACAACCTTACCCAGAGCAACAAGTCATCTTCTTCTGGTTGACCTATGCTCCCCAAGAAATTGAGCCTTACGAAATAAAATTTATGTACTATTTGGCATCTTTCAAGAAAGAAACCCTTAAACTTATTACTCAAATCTGGATTTGAATATGTACATGTACCCACACAGACATGCAAATAGAAAGTGCATTTGTAACTCGCATCTAAGCAAAAAACACCACACAGTTCATAGAAATTCCTAATGAAATTAATTTGAAAAAAAAATGTTTAAATCTTTACATCCCATCCTTTTCATGATATGTTTTCAGTGAGAAGATTTCTAATTTTATTTTAGAGGTTTGCTATATTGGCCTCTGGATATTAGAAATGTTACAGCTACATAAATTTTAAAATTCTTTAAAATACCATATCTAAAATCATTTGACAGATATAACAAGCAGTAACTTCTGGCTAGAAAGCCAGATTTATATTTTCACAATCCTCAGAGAAACTTCATGTTGTATAACACAGAAGCCCCTCAGGATGTGACACTTCATGCTGTTCTCATACTTAGAGAGGCAAGGTCTCTGAATGTCTCTGCCATCACTTGGCAGTGATGAAAATTTAGTCCAAAGCATACACCTTGGTGTCACTTCTCACATCAAGTGCACCTGCTCTAGTGCAGATTTCAGAGACTTGGCATTCGTTAAGGTGCGCTGATACTCTGCTCCTCACATTAACACTGCTAAGTGTGTTTCACGGCAACTGCCTTGCCAGTGTGCCATTGCAGTTTTGCACAGATGGGCTGTAGCATTAGAGAAATTTGATTCCTCCTGACTGAGCAATGTCAAAGAGGCATCTTAAACAATTTCATTTCTTTATTCAAAATCACCTTCTCTAGGCTTTTCTCATAGTTAAGATTTCTTTCTAAAGAATTTATAGGAATTCGTTCAGTAAATATTCTGACACACTTTGTTCTTTCTATAGATAGCAAGCACAATTGTTAAAACTAATAATTTACATAGAATTCAACAGCTTGCTCCCAGGCAATCTTGATTAATTTCTGTTGGAGCCAGAACTGAGAAAATTAGTGTCACTTTTTTTGTCAGACTTTTCTCTTCACGATTAATCTTTATCAGGGACTCATGTGAGGATATGCATAAATTCTGCATAAATAATTAGAACATTCTTAGCACATATGTAGCACATATGTCTTTATACATGTTTTGAGGCTTGAAACAATGAAAATCACACTAATATCAGGGACTGGATTTTTCACTCTTCAAAATTTTTCAAGCAGATAAAGCAAGCTGCTTTATTTTGGTTTTTAATTGTCAAGTTCTACAGAGGTATCTAAAAAAACAGGTCTCAACTTGCACATGTGTACTTTGTATAGCCTTATATTTATTTATATTTGTGCCTCTTTAAAGCATACATGCTCCGAAGGTCCTGCTTCCAAAAACTGTTCTAGGATTTTAGAGCAGCTCTGTAAAAGTTTCAGATGTGCTATATTAGTATTATTAGATATAAAACCAGACAGTAGGAAACCCAAGAGTCCTTTCCACTTGTGTAGCTCTAGCTCCATGGCAAATTGATCTTAAAAAGAATCCCCACTACTGCCATAATGCCAATTAATGTTGTTTCTACTACGGGAAAGCTAACTTAGAGAGATATACAGAGAAAACATTTGCCTTTAATGCATGAAACATACTATGAGAGATGCAATATTTATACTTTAAGTAACACAAAATGCTGTAATTCTGAAAAGTTTCCTTACCTGCTCTACGCCAGAATTTCATGTGTTTAATTCCAACTGTAATTAATTTATCAGGCATATAAGGATTAATCTTAACAACAAAAATCTTATCTTTGCTGCCTCTGAAATGCAAAGCAAAATATTAAAAATAAAAATATCTATTCATATTTTTAAATAGGTTTTGTGTTGAGGTTTTTTTGCTAATGTATACCTTCTCTATCTTGTGAACATTTACTTCCAAATCATTAACAATAGTTTCCTATTAGGAGAAAGAAAGCCAAAGAACTAACATACTGAGTTCTGTTCTATTTTCATTACCCTTCAGTTTCCAAAACAGGTGAGTAACTATGTTACTTGAGAAATCCACTAGGTGGCATTTTCTTCGCAAAAGAATAATATATTTGCATTAAATGTAGGTATATGGCATTTAGACCTCTGACAGCTCATAATAAAACTTAAAGGTGTAAAGTTGTAGATCTTATTTAAAAGTCTCTCATGTTGAAAATAAATTGGCACTCATCCACCTTTTAACTGATTTTTCTGTTTTTATTGTTAGAATACATAAGTTTTAAATGGAAATTTCAGTTGCTTCTAAAAGAATTAAAACCTGTTGTTGTTTTAGATTTCTTACTATGCTTCTATAAAATGAATGCCTGTCCTATAGTTTGAAAAACTGTATTTGCCATCTATCCAAGAAAAGAAATGCTTACTAACAGTTTGTTTGTTTGGTTTGGTTTTTTTAAAATGCAGAAGAGCCTCCAATCCCTATTTTTTCCTCCCTGTTCAAGAGTGGCAATAATCTTTTACCTTCTGTCATTTTCAGACCACTAAAAGAACTAGTAGCAAAAAGCATGAACCAGTTTCTTTCCAAACTCACACTGTAATCTTCAAAGTATAGATGTTGCTCTCAAAAATTCTATTCAATCCCTCTGAGTAGGTAGAAGGAAAAACACTCCAGAAACTAAATCCAATATAAACTGGTTCAAGTTTGATTAAAAAAAAAAAAAAAAAAAAAAAACCAAAAAAATTAAGTGAGGTTGATGGGTTCAGAAGAGTGAGGGGATTTAAAAAAAAAAAAAAAAAATCATGTGAGAGGCAGACAAATGAAAGGCCCAAGTCAGTATCTTCAGAGAAGCGAAGCTAACTGGGCTTCGGACAAACAACTGGGAATGGAGTACTCTCCCTTACCTACATCATCTATTCAGTATTTTCATTCCTCAGTGGATAAGAAACTCAGAGCATGTTTAAAAAGAAAATGAGAGTAACTGTCATTGAAGAACAGTAATGAACTTAATAGCTAAAGAGGAAGTTGACACTTTTAAAATTGTATCTGCAGAGATAATAAATCCCTTTCAAACCTACCTAGAACAATATTTAGAGTACACATACTGAATCCAGAGTGGCGGGAAAACTCACTCACATTACTGCTCTATGTAAAGCAATAGATCCTTAGAAACAACAACAGCATTAGAAATAAGATTCCATCTTGTAGATTGCAACTTTATTCAATAAACGTATATGAAATAATCTGTGAAGAGTCAAAGAAAATTCCAAATTATTTAACCTTTGGAGGTTATTTAGTCCAACTTCCTGTTCAAAGCAGAGCTAACTTCAAGGTTAGATCAGGCTGCTCAGGACTCAAAAGGAAAGAACCTTGAAGAAAAGAGAACTGAGAAAAACAACTGCAAACTACTATCCTAAGAAAGACGTGACCTCTGATGAAAAAGATCTGAAAAGCAGAGCATACATCACCATCTCTGGGAGTACCAAGAGCATGAAGTGAGTTCTAAAGAAATTATTACAGAACACATCAAATAAACATAAATAAACTTTGTCTTCTATGTCTTCTTTCTTTACCGGTTGAGCTGTCACTGTGATAATTCTTGCTGACTCTGTCAGAGCTTCAGGGATTTTTTCCCAAAGAAAGTTTTAAGGCTGTGCTAAATGTTACTGCCTGCATCACTTGAGTGATATAAACTGCTAATTTTTTACAGAACTATTATTCTTTAATGACTACATTTTGCTTATTGTCATTTGAGAGTAAACCTAGGTACAAGTTCTAAAACAAAGTTAAATTCCTACCTTACTGCTGAAAGCTTTTCCCCTTTCTTCCAATCCCAGAGTACAATAGTGTGATTGTCATCTATTCCAACAGAAGCCAATCGTTTCCCATCCGCTAGAAAAAAACCCAACATTATGATTAAGAGAGTAAACAGATAACATTATGTTGCAGTAATAAGAAAACATATTAAAGAATATTACAACTTCATAAATTTTGCAAGAAGAATGTGCAAACAGATAAATAATTGTATGATGTGCTTAGAGGCATATCTGTCATCTCTTTGCTTTTTAACTCCAGTAGCCAGTTGGATGGAGTTTAGGACTTCAAGTTACCCTGTCTAAAAATTGTACTTACATCCTCTGTGTGTGTATCAAACCCTTCTTCAGCTAGTTGCTGACATAGTTGCACAAAACCCTTCATCACAGGTTGTACTGTGAGAATTTTCTATTCACTCTGAAAATCTCTGTTCATTTCTAAACAGGAAAGCACTGAAACAATAGCATGAAGTTTATGAAATATCCTTAAACTTAGTAATAGTGTGAAGTCTTTGAGAAGCTCTGACATGTATCCCACATTAACCTCCAAGACAGAAGTTATTTGTGCTCACTCATGATCAATGACTTTCTGACATGTATCCATCTTTGAAATTGCTATGCATCTATGCCAGGATTTGGGAAACGAGATTCACATCTTGAAAAAGGAGAACCAAAAAAGGGTAAGAAGCATCAAAGACCCCAAACTACTCATCCTTGTGATCACATGTCTTCACTGTGAGGTTAGAGATCCTATCTAGTAAATCCAAATAATTAAAGAATGAATAGAAGCCAGTGGAGAAGAGGAAATTTAACATTGGTACAGGAATTCAATGTATGGGACGCATACAAACCCCTTAACTGGCAAGTCTTTTATGTTAGTATAACGTGGAGAGAAAGGCTGGGTTTCCGATCAGAGCTCCATAACTGGACTTTCTGAATTTATCAGTGTGCCACCCAATTGGCTTGCAGGATTTAATTTAAAAAAAAAAAAAAAAAAAGCACACCTGATCAATTTGCTCAAAAATCCGCTTACACAGTTTAATGCAGACACAACACTCAAGATCTGTGCACCTGCCTCATACAACCAAAAGAAATTCCAAAGTGACCAGCTCAGGTATTAAATGGCACAGAACCTGTTCTTGCATTTTGTGACATGCAAGACTCCACAGGAGCTCTTTTTAGCAAATGTTCTCTTTAAGACAGCCTCTATCATTTGACATCGATCACTGGAGAATATTTTTAATACAAAATCTTCAGTGTAAAGGAATACTCAGTTACTCCTTAGAACCGATTAGCTTGTATTTTCATACAGAAATGGAAAACTGTAAATAAATAAATAAATAAATACTTATTACCTGAAAAATCAACAGCACAAACACCATACTGGTGATAGCCCTTTAATACTGAGAGTGGTTTTATTGTTTCTGTATCCCAAATGTGTATTGAGGAATCTCGACCAACCTGAAAGTATACATATTTATAACTATTTTTTTTTTCATTTCGCAGTCACTTCACACAGTTGTTTGGAAGTAGAATATTGACAAATACTTTAAAAAGTATTTGAAAAATTTTACAGTGATAAAATTTTCCTAGTATTACTTCTATCTGGCTAGCAGTATATTATTCCTTCTCCTGCTTTACAAACAGCTGGCTCTTTCTTCCCTCCAAAGAACTTAGGCACATTAATCACAATTAACTAGAGTCCTCCTGTGGGGAAAAAACCAACAACAACAACAAAGCCCTTCATTGATTGCACTGTGGCATATTTATTCCATCAATTATCAATCATTCCCTGTCTAAAAATAAAAGGTTATTTTTATTGCTAGTATGTAAGCTACTCTATGTTTGAGAAATCAAGGTGACTTCTGTTGCTTCCTGGTGTCATTACAAGTGCCTACAAGTCATATTCTAATGCACTGATACCCGTGGAGTAATCTCTACCATGATGGCACTAATACAGGTAACTAGAACTTGGTAAGAAATGGGATATAGCTTTTTCTTTTCAACTAAGTACAAGGCATTATTAGTCAATATTTACAATATTACTTGCTATTCCAAAGGTTTTGCACCTCAGTACACAAAAAAGGGCTGTAAAACCAGAATGCTCTCCTGTGTTTAAGACCAGGGGCAGGACTCAGGAAAACTAGGATCTATTTCTGGTTTTGCCACAAACTCAATATGTGATGTTTGCAAAGCTTTTTCTAACATCCACTATCAGGAAAACAAAGACCAGTGTTGCATGGGAAATTTGATCACTGCATTACCTAATTTCTGCAGGTAATGTAGTATACAACTATATATAATGTGTTTATATAAAACAGTATATAATGGATGTATCTTTCTATTGATAGCATAAGGTATTTTAAAATATAGTAAATCCAGGCACATTTTTATTCACAGTTTTTACTACTCAAAAATTAAACAGAATAAATTCTCACAATTGGGGCTTTAATCTCTAAACTGACTTGCAAATTTATGTTAACCTCAAACATTTTTAAACAAATTAAGGGCATTATAAGCCAAACTTTATTTCTATAAAAAATTTCAGTTCACATCTCCAATTTATTATAATAACAACAACAGTAACAATCATAATTATAATAATTTAAAAACCTGGAAACATAGAATTAAACCTTCAAGTCCTGGTGTATAAACATTTATAGGAAGGGATGTTTGACAGAAAACATGAATGAAAAAATGTACCTAAAATTACCATCTGGCGAAAGATAAAATTAACTATTATAAATACTTTAGCAACATACATACCTATGTCCATGTACAAACAGTAAATAGTTTGGCTATAGGTGATGACGAAAACCATAATGCATGAAATTGAAATGCCAGAATGCAGTAACAATGGCTAACTTCATGTTATGTAGTAAAGCATGCATGCAATAATAACATAGCTAACTTCACAACTGAGGTACTGGAAAAATACATTTTAATTGCACATTTCCTCCACTTGTTAATTAAGAAGAAGAAATATAATGTTGAATAAAAAAAAAATTAATCTATTCTTAAATAAAAAAGAGGTTCAAAGAAACTATCAACTACAGACTCTTGTCAGAATTAGTATAAAGAACTAGAAAACACACAAGTTGTAGGTTTTTAACATGATTCCATCTGCAACAGAAATGCAGTTCTTCACCTGAATAAATGTAGACTGGACTTCCTTCCTCCAAAATACACTTTTCTAAATTCACTAGTAACAACTTCAGATTCTTATCACAGATAAACACGCATCCTACCTGGCCTGTTGCCACATAGTCCTTTAAGGGATGAATAGCAAGGCAAAGAATGTCATCATCATGACCTAGATAAAAGCGTTGTATGTTCTGCTGTCGATTGTACACCACTCCCACTGCTGCAACATGGTATACAATTTCACCCGTCTGAGTGTAAAATAAATTGCTTCGACAGTCGTAACCTCTGTAACTAATTAAAGAAAAAAAGTTTGTTCATCAAGGTCATAACCATATATACTGAAACTTTGAGATAAAATTATGCAAGATGCATTTTTCACATGGAAAAACTCAGATTACTTACCAGTTACTGTTTTGGTGTTTTAAGATTAACATCTTTTTCCCAAAGGAACACAAATTTTTCAATTTAATTTACTATTCAGATATCTGTACTACTAGCAGGGGTTCTTCCAAGAAAATTGCTGCTCCAGTTTCCCGTGGGACTTTCCCAGACAGAGTAGATGGGCTGATCTTACTCCTGATTTTAATAAAGGGACTTCTGATTGGTATTTACAAGAAGTGAGTAACGAATACAATGACCAATACTAGAGGGGCCCTGCCTCCAGCCGGGTGGAGGAAACGGACAACAGGGTTTACTGGACTGTGTGGATTCGATGGCCTGGCACATCAGATCCACAGGAGTATAAAGCTCTAGTGGACACCGGTGCACAGTGTACCCTAACGCCATCAAGCTGTACAGGGGCAGAACCCATCTGTATTTATGGAATGACAGGGGGATCCCAACAGCTAGCTGTATTGGAGGCTGAAGTAAGCCTAACTGGGAATGAGTGGCAAAAGCCCCCCATTGGGACTGGCCCCGAGGCTCAATGCATCCTTGGCTAGGACTACCTCAGGAGAGGGTATTTCAAAGACCCAAAAGGGTACCAATGGGCTTTTGGTATAGCTGCCTTGGAGGCAGAGGAAATTAAGCAACTGGCTACCTTGCCCAGTCTCTGAGGACCCTTCTGTGGTGGGGTTGCTGAGGGTCAAAGAACAACAGGTGCTGATCACTACCACAACGGTGCACTGGCGGCAATATCGCACCAATCGAGACATGCTGGTTCCCATCCATAAGCTGATTTGTTGACTGGAGAGACAAGAAGTGGTTGGCAAGACTCGCTCACCCTTTAGCAGTTCCATATGGCCAGTGTGAAAGTCTAATGGAGAGTCGAGACTGACAGTAGACTATTGTGGCCTGAATGAAGTCATGCCAAGTGACGCCACACTGGACATGCTAGAACTTCAATACGAACTGGAGTCAAAGGCAGCCAAGTGGTGTGCCACAATTGATATCACTAATGTGTTTTCCTTTATCCCTATGGCAGCAGAGAACAGGACACAGTTTGCTTTAACTTGGAGGGGCATCCAGTACACCCAGAACTGATTCATCCCAGGGGTGGAAACACAGTCCTACCATTTTCCATGGACTGATCCAGACTGCACTGGAACAGGGTAAGGCTCCAGACCACATCATCGTGTGGAGCAACGCAGCAGAAGAAGCTTTTGAGAAAGGGAAGAAAATAGTCCAAAACCTTCTGAAAGCTGGTTTTACCATAAAACAAAGTAAGGTCAAGGGACGTGCATAGGAGATCCAGTTTTCAGGAATAAAATGGCAAGATGGACTTTGTCAAATTCCAATGGACGTGATCAACAAAATAACAGCTATGTCTCCACCAGCTAGCAAAAAGGAAACACAAGCTTTCTTAGGCATTATGGGGTTTTGGAGAATACATATTCCAAATTACAGTCAGATTGTAGGGCCCCTCTATCAAGTGACCTGGGAGAAGAATGATTTCAAATGGGGCCCTGAGCAACAACAAGCCTTTGAACAAATTAAACAGGCTATAGTTCATGTGATAGCCCTTGTGCCAGTCTGGTCAGGACAAGGTGTAAAAAATGTGCTCTACACTACAGCTGGGGAGAATGGCCCTACCTGGAGCCTCTTGCAGAAAGCACCAGGGGAGACTTGAGGCCGACCCCTAGGGTTTTGGAGTTGGGGATATGACGAGGTGACACGTGCTGAGGAGGCCCCACTGTATAATAAACTACCAGAAAATAAGAAACCATTATGTCCTGTTCACTGGGGGGTCTTGCCGTCTTGTAGGAAAGCATTGGAGGTAGAAGGCTGCTGTATGGAGTCCTATAAGACAAGTTGTAGAAACTGCTGAAGGAGAAGGAGAATTGAGCCAATTTGCAGAAGTAAAGGCCATCCAGCTGGCTTTAGATATTGCTGAAAGAGAAAAATGGCCAGTATTTTATACTGACTCATGGATGGTGGCAAATGCCCTGTGGGGGTGGTTGCAGAAATGGAAGCAGAGCAACTGGCAGCGCAAAGGCAAACCCGTCTGGGCTGCCACACTGTGGCAAGATATTGATGCCCAGCTAGAGAACCTGGCTTTAAAAGTACATCACGTAGATGCTCACGTACCCAAGAATCAGACCACTGAAGAACATCAAAACAACCAGCAGATGGATCAGGCTGCTAAGATTGAAGTGCCTCAGGTGGATCTGGACTGGCAACACAAGGGTGAATTATTTATAGCTCCATGGGCCCACAATACCTCAGGCCATCAAGGAAAAGATGCAACAAACATATGGGCTTGTGACCAATGGGTGGACTTGACCATGGACGCTATTGCACAGGTTGTCCATGAATGTGAAACATGCGCTGCAATCAAACAAGCCAAGCAGTTAAAGCCTCGCTGGTATGGAGGACAGTGGCTGAAATATAAATATGGGGAGGCCTTGAAGATTGATTATATCACACTCCCACAAACCCGCTATGTGCTCACCGTGGTGGAAGCCACCACCAGATGGCTAGAAACACATCCCATGCCCCATGCCACCGCCCAGAACAGTATCATGGGTCTTGAAAAGCAAGTCCTGTGGTGACATGGCACCCCCGAAAGAATTGAGCCGGACAACAGGACTCATTTCCAAAACAGCCTCATAGACACCTGGGCCAAAGAGCATAGCACTGAGTGGGTAAGTCAACTC
>NW_009259691.1:486909-509780 GCF_000687185.1 Egretta garzetta | reverse complement strand
GCACCTGGCTTCCTTGCCCAGTCTCTGAGGACCCTTCTGTGGTGGGGTTGCTGAGGGTCAAAGAACAACAGGTGCTGATCACTACCACAACGGTGCACTGGCGGCAATATCGCACCAATCGAGACATGCTGGTTCCCATCCATAAGCTGATTTGTTGACTGGAGAGACAAGAAGTGGTTGGCAAGACTCGCTCACCCTTTAGCAGTTCCATATGGCCAGTGTGAAAGTCTAATGGAGAGTCGAGACTGACAGTAGACTATTGTGGCCTGAATGAAGTCATGCCAAGTGACGCCACACTGGACATGCTAGAACTTCAATACGAACTGGAGTCAAAGGCAGCCAAGTGGTGTGCCACAATTGATATCACTAATGTGTTTTCCTTTATCCCTATGGCAGCAGAGAACAGGACACAGTTTGCTTTAACTTGGAGGGGCATCCAGTACACCCAGAACTGATTCATCCCAGGGGTGGAAACACAGTCCTACCATTTTCCATGGACTGATCCAGACTGCACTGGAACAGGGTAAGGCTCCAGACCACATCATCGTGTGGAGCAACGCAGCAGAAGAAGCTTTTGAGAAAGGGAAGAAAATAGTCCAAAACCTTCTGAAAGCTGGTTTTACCATAAAACAAAGTAAGGTCAAGGGACGTGCATAGGAGATCCAGTTTTCAGGAATAAAATGGCAAGATGGACTTTGTCAAATTCCAATGGACGTGATCAACAAAATAACAGCTATGTCTCCACCAGCTAGCAAAAAGGAAACACAAGCTTTCTTAGGCATTATGGGGTTTTGGAGAATACATATTCCAAATTACAGTCAGATTGTAGGGCCCCTCTATCAAGTGACCTGGGAGAAGAATGATTTCAAATGGGGCCCTGAGCAACAACAAGCCTTTGAACAAATTAAACAGGCTATAGTTCATGTGATAGCCCTTGTGCCAGTCTGGTCAGGACAAGGTGTAAAAAATGTGCTCTACACTACAGCTGGGGAGAATGGCCCTACCTGGAGCCTCTTGCAGAAAGCACCAGGGGAGACTTGAGGCCGACCCCTAGGGTTTTGGAGTTGGGGATATGACGAGGTGACACGTGCTGAGGAGGCCCCACTGTATAATAAACTACCAGAAAATAAGAAACCATTATGTCCTGTTCACTGGGGGGTCTTGCCGTCTTGTAGGAAAGCATTGGAGGTAGAAGGCTGCTGTATGGAGTCCTATAAGACAAGTTGTAGAAACTGCTGAAGGAGAATTGAGCCAATTTGCAGAAGTAAAGGCCATCCAGCTGGCTTTAGATATTGCTGAAAGAGAAAAATGGCCAGTATTTTATACTGACTCATGGATGGGGGCAAATGCCCTGTGGGGGTGGTTGCAGAAATGGAAGCAGAGCAACTGGCAGCGCAAAGGCAAACCCGTCTGGGCTGCCACACTGTGGCAAGATATTGATGCCCAGCTAGAGAACCTGGCTGTAAAAGTACATCACGTACCCAAGAATCAGACCACTGAAGAACATCAAAACAACCAGCAGGTGGATCAGGCTGCTAAGATGGATGTACGTCAGGTGACTGGCAACACAAGGGTGAATTATTTATAGCTCCATGGGCCCACAATACCTCAGGCCATCAAGGAAAAGATGCAACAAACATATGAGCTCATGACCAATGGGCGGACTTGACCATGGACGCTATTGCACAGGTTGTCCATGAATGTGAAACATGCGCTGCAATCAAACAAGCCAAGCAGTTAAAGCCTCGCTGGTATGGAGGACAGTGGCTGAAATATAAATATGGGGAGGCCTTGAAGATTGATTATATCACACTCCCACAAACCCGCTATGTGCTCACCGTGGTGGAAGCCACCACCAGATGGCTAGAAACACATCCCATGCCCCATGCCACCGCCCGGAACAGTATCGTGGGTCTTGAAAAGCAAGTCCTGTGGTGACATGGCACCCCAGAAAGAATTGAGCCGGACAACAGGACTCATTTCCAAAACAGCCTCATAGACACCTGGGCCAAAGAGCATAGCACTGAGTGGGTACGTCACATCCCCTATCATGCACCAGCCTCTGGGAAAATCAAACAGTATGATGGGCTATTAAAGACCACACTGAGAGCAACGGGTGCTGGGACATTCAAATGTTGGGATACACATTTAACAAAAGCCACCCGGTTAGTCAACACTAGGGGATCTGCCAGTTGGGCTGGCCCTGCCCAATCAAAACTCTTACGTGCTATAGAGAGGTATAAATTCCCTGTAGTGCACATAAAAAAAAATGCTGGGGAAGACAGTCTGGGTTATTCCTGCCTCGGGCAAAGGAAAACCCATTTGTGGGATTGCTTTTGCTCAAGGACCTGGGTGCACTTGGTGGGTAATGCAGGAGAATGGGGAAGTCCAGTGTGTACCTCAAGGGGATTTGATTTTGGTTGAGAATAGCCAACGCACTGAACAATATGATGTTAATTGCTATATAATACTGGATATCATCACTTCTATGGTGGCTATATGCCATACCAACGGTACTATAGTACAAGAACCACCTAGACTAATTAACAATGAACTTTGATGAAGCCAAGCAAAGTGCAATGATGTTTTGTATATTCTTTTACCATTACCATTATTATTATTATTTTCCCTTCCTTTTCTGTCCTATTAAATTGTCTTTATCTCAACCCATGAATTTTACTTTCCCCCCCCCCCCACTTCTCTCCCCCCCCCCCCTCGGGGGGTTTGGGAGTGAGCGAATGGCTGTGTGGTGTTTAGCTGCCTGTCAGGTTAAACCACAACACACAGATATCATAAAACTGAAAGTTTCTGGAAACTTGCTAACAGAAAAGAAATTAATAAATTTTCTTCCAGATCAGTTTTCTTTTTTGAAGGAAAACCTGTCTCCTTTCTGTACTGATAGAGCAACTGGCACAAGTAGGCCAATTCCAAACTGTGGTCTCTATGCACTATCACAGTATACAGATTTCTTTCTAGGTGTGATTAAGATTCAGTACCCCACAGAAACCAAAGGTGGCATTTTCAAAAAGACTAGGGTCCTACTTTCAGAAGTATTTTAAGAGGCTCAGAAACCTAAAAAATACTAAACAAACATGCCAGTCCTAAATTATTGTTTTTAATAATGCCATCCTTGGCAGTCAATGGAGATAACATTTAAAAATGCATAACTTAAAATCATTCCTTCCTTTCTTCTGGTATAAAGAATACTCCCTATACTCCTGACACATCCTGTTTCCATACTGTTAATTTCCTAGCTAACCTCTTTCTGTTCCTTCTTCTGTTCTGGCAGATTGTCACTAAATCAACTTTTTAATTATTTTACAAAGATGCAGGCAAAATCTGATTACATTTCTAAATATATACTTAAACTTACAGGAAGGGAGTGACACTTGCATGTGTTTGAATTGGCCATGAATTATCTTTATTTAGGAATCATAAAGCTCTACCTAAGTATTTTTGCACCTGACTTCTAATTGAAGTAGTTGGGAAAAAAAGCTGTGAAGATGATCAGCAAGTCATTCTTGGCAAACAAAATTACTAAACTTTCATCAGCAACAACTGCAAACTAACAGAAATCTCTAATATCTGTGTTACACTTCTCATGATATTAATTTTTTTGCTTAATTAAAAGCATGTATCATCAGAGCAAATTACATTATTTTTAAGAAGAGAACAAGTGTAGGATCTTTTTACAACAGTGCAGGTCTTTAAATTATCACATATACCAGTAAGTGTCATAAAGAAAATGAATGGGATAGCATTAAGACAATTACTGCATATGAGACACTTAAGAGGTTTGAATGACAGGGAAATTATGCAGTCCGGGTAGAAAAGTCTTTCATAAAATTATATATAGTTTTCCTTGAGTACACAGTGCAACCATATGCGCTGGTCAAGTAATAAATCTTTAAGGCAGCTGCCCAACTTTAGCTTAATGAACACTATTCCAAAAACTCCAGCCATGGATCCATGTTCACAAATACTAGACCTATGCATTACCACAGCACATACCTGGACTAGGTTTGAACATGCTGTATTTCTGTTGGCTCACCTATACTACACAAAATGATATTTATGTCACATCATATGCGTTTAAGAAAAAAAAAAATTGCTAAAATCATCTCACAAACTTCTTAAACAGACCAGCAAATGGTCCAGGTCCATTCCTCCCCAGATGCAGGAGGTTGCATTTCCTTTTTGAAGTTCATGAGATTCCTCCCTGCCGAGTTCTCTAGCCTGTCCAGGTTCCTCTCGATGGCAGCACAGCCGTCTGGTGTACCAGCCACTCCTCCCAGTTTTGTATTGTCCAAAGCTGTGTCTCACTAGATGATGAACAAGCAAAGTGAACTTCTTAAACCAGCAAAAACTGTGACAGCACAGAAATAAAAGCTTTTAAATAAGTCTCCCTCCAACCCACTGCTTAGATTGGTACTCACAGGCAGGTTCTTAAATTCAGGTGTGGTACCAGGCCAGCAACTTTTCAGTGTCTCCTGAGTTACTGTCCCTTCAAGGTCTCTAGAAAAATCTCTCTTTCCGTTAGGTCCGAGGCTAAGCTATATGTCTGCTCCCTGCTCTTCTCAAAGTGACCAACACTTTAGACTCACAATACAGGTGCAGACTCTTCAGTCATGCTTCGCTCTCCCTCCACCCATATCCTTCACTAACAACTTTCCCCAGCAGCAACATGTGCGGATGTTTTGAAGCTGGTTTCTGCCTGACACAAAGTGCTGCCTGCTTGCAACCTTCTTTGATGTCCAGCCAATATTTTTTTAAAGGGACAGAATATACAAGGACCTGCAGTAACTATGAAGAAAGAAAACAAAAATAACGTACCACAGCATCCAGCATCAACAGTTTAAGGACACGACAAGGACCAGCGAGGGGCAGGGATTATAAAGGCAGGCACAGTGCCTGTACCTATGGCTGCTTAGGCATCATTTTCCTGTGTTTCACTCTGCACTGTGCTCTGTTAAAAATACTGGATTTCCTTTGCAAGTGCAGAATAACAACAAAACAAAACAAAAAAAAATGCTGAGCGTGCACCCTAAATGAGAATATTTCAAAAAGTTACAAAAATATGTACGGTGAAAGATGCTTTAGAAATACTGGACATTGAGCAATTTCTTATAAGCTTAGCAGTTACCTATAAAAGTCCTTAAGGCAGCAAAAGGGTCTCAGATCCTTCTACCTACCTGCAACCCAGAAATTCAGAATTTTCCCAGCTCAAACAGTTGCCTATATACCCTAACTGAAGCACAGCGAAACTTAGTACATTAATACCATGTATCACAGGACTACCCAAAACATCCAAAATGTATCTAGGATGCAGGAAAATAGTTCTTACTACTCCTATCTATAAATTTTATGATCAGAAGTATGGATTTTAGTTCACTTCCTCCGGTTATTTAAAAAAAAAAAGGGGGGGGGGTGTACAACCAGTTGTTTACAAATAAAATAAAACATATTTTGCCAAAATATCAAGCATTGCAAATAAAACCATTTTGTAACCCAGTTAAACACACCTGGCCTTTCCCACATGCCAGTTTACTAACTCCCTGATTATATAGGTACTTTTCACCAGGATGACAAAGTGATGGGCTTAGACAGTCCAAGCTGAGATGAAAAGCAGCATGTTTCAGTGTAGAAGATCATTCCCTGAGAATATGCTACACAGTTCCAAAATACTTATATCTCCATATTATCAAACAAATTTACAACTGAGATAATTAGCTAATCTCAGAAACAGCAAGAAGAGAAACAATTTCTTCACACGCAGAAAGCAAACCACAGAAGTAATTTACAAGGCATCTTGATTAGCAACTAGAAACTAAACAATAGTGAAAGCAAGCTTTCCATCATAGTTACTGGGTAATATATGCCAAGGCACAACAAACATAACACTGCATTCTCCAGCAGCTGATGTTTTCAAGTGGTCTTCAGCAACAGCTAATCAAACCATCAATCCAGGATGGGTTCAAGTTAATATGACAGTAATTTAATTGCCATTACCAAAGTCATGACAAGCAGGGACTGGATTCAGTTTTGAGATTAAGACATGTAAACATAGGTATTCACATATGTGTTAGATATATTAACACCTATATTTTAATCAAGAGTGTTCTAGTCAATACAGTCAATGGAACCTGCAGGGCTACTCAGCTGACCAACCAGTCAGCATTTAATTTTACTTGAGCCAAATCACTCCTTATGATCCACTGACTACTGACTGGATCTCCATTGACTGTGACATTAGTTTAGATACACACATAAAACAACCTACTTTTAGGCACCCAACTGTAAATTCTTTAACCTGAAGCTGGATCCTACCCACAGCTGCAAGTTAAACGTCTATAGCCAACTAAGGGGCATATTCACAAGTAGCGTCCTCTCTGGGAAAAGAGTCAACGTCCATATTTGATCTGATGCTGTCAGTGTTTCAAAATTTGTATGTTAGTCTTCAAAGTATATATGGGAAATTTCCAAATGTAGTGCAACCCTCGCCCCAAAATCTCCAGAAGAACCAAATGTCAAAATAAACAGGGTTGAGGTCAGAGTCTTTAGCACAAAGGTAGAGATTTTGGGGTTTGCTTTTTTTTTTTTTAATACTTCTGCATGGCAACAGTGTTTTCTCAACAGGACCCACTTATAGCCTACTCCCTTCAGATGCTATTTGTAGGTATTGGTAACCCTCTGGTAGGAATCCATGCAAGGTGTTATAAGACTCTCATTTAAGAGCATGAGAAATGCCGTGTCAGCTTGAAACTGTAACCAAATTTCATCTTATGATAAGGTCAGTTCGATGAATATCCTGAAACTCAAACTAGATTTTCCTTAAATCCTCTGAATATTAAAAAAAAGAAAATACCATTCTTCTGATATCAGCAGCATAGCTTTGAGAGATTACAGGACATAAGTATTATATTTGCAACCTTATTCCCTGCCAGCAAAAAGAAAATATTATAAGCATTGAGTCTGAGAAAGGAGTTCCTCTGAATAGCTCAAAAGATGCATCCTTTCTATGTTTCTGAACCACCATCATTGTCAAAGACATGGCAGAAAGAAAATACAGGAATAGTCAAAAAGAGGCTGAACTAGTACACCACTAAAAACATGTTTCTGATCATGACTGCATCAGATCTCTTAGAGAAAGATGCTCTTTAATATTAAACTGTTAATAGAAGTTGCTTTCTCATCCATACTAGTCAGTGGCTGGCTCACGTTCTCAGCATTACCGTTTTTATCCCCTTCCAAAACAGGAAGTAACCAGAGGTTTAGAAGATTTCTTACAGGATATGAAGAGATTTTTTAAAGTTCATCTTTCAAGGCAGTTGACAAATTCAAAACACAAAACTAACGTGCTCAAAAACAAAGAAAGGAAAAAGAGCTTCCTATTCCCCTAGTTCAAAAAAGCACCACTTTTTACACTTTCAAGGAACATCCAAGACATTTCCATTGCAGCTAAAGAAAGATGAAGCAAAGCAGACTTCCTGAATCAGAGAATATGCCTATTACTCACTTGGATGTGGGTCACTTTAAAGTTAACAGCTTGGACATTGAGAAAAATCTGTTGTTCAGCATGGATTCTTCATTAGTTTCCTTGATGCCCATTGGGTAACCAGACAGAACTCAACTGGACATTCTACTTCTGGTCATTCCTTGATATTCTGGTCAAGCTTCACTTCTGTTGTGAAGGAAATAACAATAATCCCAAAGATCCAGGGCCCTTGCTTGCGCTATATCTTCTTCAGGATCATTTGGTTTGATTCTTAGACCAAATTTTAAAGACTACATACAGCTACCGGCCTTAATGCATTTTCTACGCAGATATAAAAATCTTCAACTGAGAATTCTGGAGCGTCAAAAATAGAAATAAAAAAAAAAGAACTCTGTACCAAGCTTCCCAGTTGTCATTATATCCAAAGCTATTCCTCAGACTCCATGTCTACTACAGACAAAATTGCCAACTTGAATGATTAACTGTGCTTAGCCAATTAATTTATTAAGCATTCCATGTGGAGACCTTCTAAAATTGTTTAAGTGTCATTATAAAGATAGACAGTAACTTATCTCTGCATTTAGTAATCTCTAAAAAGAAGTTTTATTCCCGCAAGGAGGTATGTTTTGAAAGGAAAACACAATATTGCCTGATTTCCAATGCCTTAATTTAATAAAGGCTTTGGGTTTGCTTTGTATCAAGGGAATTTGTATTTCTGATCATTATTCTAATGTAGTAACATCTACTGCCAGTTTGCTTTAAAACACCACATCTTTGTCCTGATGAAAAAGTCTTCACTTATGAAGAGTTATGAGAGAATAGCAATCCTAAAGACGAAATCATAAGTTTTCAAGGATACATCTGAAAATAACTGTTACTCAAATTAGCATCAAAAAGAGAATGAAACTGAATTTTAACACACTTACAGGACCTATTAAGAATTAAATTTAATTCCTAAACTGAGAGGAATGTGTAAATTGTTTCAGATTAGGTACAAACAATTAATATATTTTTTTTAATAAAACACTGTTAGAAACACCACTGTTAGAACCCAGTCATCTTCAATTACAGCAAATTTCTGTCATAGCTTCCAAAATAATACACCAAAGAGAACTATTACTTTCCAGATACTGAAAAATACGGGTGATAGCCAAATATTATATTTAGTCACCTCTATTCAAATAATAAGTATCAGCTAAAGTTTCAGTGCAAATTCACTTCAGAATTCATGTTCAGAATTAGTCTAGCTTAGCATCAAAGCTTTGTATTAATTTAGTGTAAATTTATTTTTACATAAATAATTAAAAACAGTAAATCACAAAGCAACTGACCTAGAAGTCTTTCATCAGATTATTAAATTATAAACACCAATCTACAAAACACAAACAGTCTGCTTGTATATTTTAAAGATTCCTAGTTTTCATACCCATGAACAAAATGTAATCTTATACTGTTCCCTGGAGCTCGCTCTCGTCTCTTAGAAGCTGCGCTTTTTCTTTTTTCTTTGCATTGCTCTTTAAGCTGAGGTAGATCTTCTTTGTAAACCTTTAAGAAAGAGCACACTTATAAATTAAGAGATTCATAAGAGCATGTTTCTGAGAGTTCAGCTACAGTTATCACCCACAAAAATGTTATACTGACATCACTGAAAAAATCTCAAATAACTGCAGCTGGTTATTGTATAGTGCAACTTGTTTTTAAATTACAACAAACTCTAATAGAACATGCTAGGAATACACATAATCACTTTTTTCTCTATTGTGTCTTAATATTTTGAATGCATCAGATAAAAACAATTCTAAAGGTTTTGCTCAGTCTCCCCAGTTTTCAGATTTCAACAGGTCTTCACAAAAGACCAACTTAAACCCTGCAAAGTATTCTATCAGACATTAAAACTAAAGCCTTTACCTGTCGACGATAGGTGATCTGTGTCTCTTGTTCAATTTCAGAGTCCAGCTCTGGAACATCAGACTGATCTGAATCTGATTCATCACTATTAGAATCAACCAGACTCTCTGCCACCAAGAAAACAGAAACAGAAAATGAAGGAACCTAAATTACAAACCAGAAATTGTTTAAAGTAACTGTTTCATGTTTCTGTTTTGATAATCAATGCTTATATTAACTACAACATAAACTACTAATAATTGACAGGCTGACAGGATCAATTCTGCTGATGCAGTAGAAATAAGCCAACTTGTAAGTATATAATTTTTGTTTGGTTTTGGGAGCAAGTTAGTGTTCATCCATTAAAATTATTTCATCAACATTAATGTCAGGAGGAAAGGAAGAAAGAAGAAAATGAAGTATTGAGTATAAAGCAGAAACTAAGACTTGCAGAAAACTAACAAGAGAAGTAAAGGGTTCCAAAGAGAAGGTTATGGTTAGGTGAGCTACTGATGTAAGTAGCAATTCTTCACATAAATTAGGAACGTATTTGGGAAGGAAAGGGTAACATTTTCGGTGATTGTGAAGAAAAAGAGTAGTCATTTAATGTTCCTGTTTTACATCTGGGGAAGGCCAGATATGGTTGTAGCACAGAGTTTCATTCCAACAGAAACTGAAAAGAATGTCCTGTCTGATAAATTATAATATATTTGGATCTTTCTGCAAGCTTTCATTGAATGTTGCACATTTTTTCATTAAGAAACCAGACACAAAATCAGTCTAGAACACAAATGGGTTTTAAAAGATCTCAAAATGTAATTGCAAAGAGAGAATCACTGCTCAGTAAGAAATGTTTCTAGAAATATTCAATGAAGAGCAACCTTTAGAGATACACTACTTAATATTTTTATCAGCGATCTAGAGGAAAACAATATTGTTACCGATAAAGGTAGCAGATTACAGAGTTCAAAAAGCCATCAACAGGACAATTATCAATAGTGTGAGAAAATAGAGGTATGTTGCACATACTGTTGGATAGCCAGAAGTAAGGTTATATACCCAGGAACAAGGAACCTAAACAACACAATATATAGAAATTTTATCTTGGGCAACAGTAGCTAATGAGAAATTTGGGTCATGGGAAATAATTAGTTTAAAATTAATTTATACTATGAAGGATCAAACCAGTTAAAGGCTTTTTGGAGGCTTCATCAAGAAGACGAAGAGAATTACTGCTTCTTTCTGCATTTGGCACTGATGCGGCCAGCACTGAATCAGCATTCATTTACCTATTAGCTGGGTCCACACTGATACATCTTCATCTGATCTTAGCAATTAAAGGGTCAAACAGCCTATATCATTTAAAGTCTATATAATTATTTCCCCAAAGGGCTCTCCAAATTCCTTTAAGAATTTCCACATGAGGCACTCTGTTAATTGTTTGATTTTGGGAAACTCAGTCATGAGAATAACTGCTGTATTAGTCACTGGTGGAAATATGATCTACATTTTTTTCTGAATATTAAAACCCCACAGTTTGCTTTAAAAAAAAAAAAAAAAAGGCAAAACAAACCACAAACCAAGAGACAATTACAATGCTTAAATTGTCATCTAAATACTTCAAAATTTTAAACAAATGAGCATATACATCTTTTTTTTCCCAGTGACATCTGGGCATCCAGTTGTTGTCAATTTAGTAAAGAATTATATGTGCAGAATTCATAAATTTGTATGTATGATCTGAACTTTTTAAATTTTCCCTTTGCACAGGGAACACGGTGAATTTTTTTTCACAGTCTTGCTAGACTGAACATACAGGGTAGAGGCAAGTTATTAGACAATACCATCAGGTATTTCAGGCAGCTGCAAATTTTGTGCAGACCGACAATTCTGAAAATTTATTTCTAACTTGCACCGAAGAATTTTACTTCTCTTTCAGCCTCCACTCCTCTCACCGTTTTTTTTTTTTAATAAATGACTTACCTTGGGGTGCTATATGAAGCGAATCCTTCAATTTCCGGTCAGGGACAAATTTCCACTGAAAGACAGAATGATCAGCTCCCCCAATGGAAACAACCCACTGGTGATCGTGTGACCATCTGACATTTGTCACGTGAGCAGAATGACCAAGATATTTTTTAAACTTTGCTCCTAGAACAAGAATAAAACTCTCTTTCAAATATATGTGGAATAAATGTTTCAGAAGCACGTTAGGAAAACATTAGCAACCCTTATAAAAAGTACTAGTTTAATTAAGATATTCTAATTACTAGTGATATTTTAATTAATAGCAGCAACTTTTTTGCAGTATTCCCAAATTTTAATCTGTTTTTAAGATAATTTTTTTTATTTGGATTCCAGGATATAACAACTTTAACATGTCAAACACAAAGAGAGAAGGCATATGATAGTGCTGTATGAGGTGTACTAAAACTAGTGTTTTTAAAATTTCACTGTATTATTATTTTTTTTTTAATGTTTTACAAACCAGTGTATTGCCAATTATTATTTCTACACTGAAAAAATGTAGTTATTTACATGTTAAATGATGTATATTTAGCTCTGTGAGAACACCCCCAATATGTGTGCTCATAGCACTGGTTCCCACTGTTTGAGCAATTTGAGTGCTAAGCACTTCTAGCAATTCATATCCTCACATCTTTAGTAGTAGTAGTATAACTACATCAAGTTAATGTCTTCACTAACTACTACTACAACACAATCATTGGATCAGTTACTAAAAGGAAGTTCCTAACAGCATTGCCTTATACAAATTCTTGTGCCTTTTCTTTGGTTTTATGATTCTAGTGCAAAGTAGGGGATTAAAAGAAACAAATTCAGTGTCCTTCAAATGAACAGAAGACTGTTTTCAAGAACATATTTTTCGATTACCTCAGGTACCAAGAAAAGCCTTATCACTTTAAAAATAAAACTGGAAAGATTGACATGAAATGTTTTTTAATATCACCTTTTACAAAGAGTTGAAAAAACAATGGGAAATATCAGTCACTTAAAAAAAAAAAAATTATTTAAGCACATATTGCTGGAAAACATATCCTAAGAACCATCATGAAGGTCACGTGGTTGTAGCCAGCATTAAACATGCAATGCTGCAAACTGCAATGATGCAACGGTGCAACATTTTGTTTTCCCTTTCAAAACTTAGAGATTTGATCTAGTCTCCAGGCAAACTTTCTGAGTTAAAAGGAGTTTCTTAAAAGCTAGAGAACATTTCACAGGCTTTCTCTGATCATCATGTTACCAGCCTGAAGACAGAGATCTCTGCTATTGATAAATTGTTACAGTTCAACTTGAATGGTGTCCTCTTCAAACAGCTCTGAAAAAATGAAGCCATTCTCATCTAAAAAGATAGACATCTCTCCCCTCTTCAGTCAGTCCTGAACAGTAAACTTGAAAATTATATACCTTGCTGTAGGCTTCAGTTTTAAAAATTCCACGAGATTTGTTCTTACTGCTAGTAAAATTTTGAGGAAAAATATGTTGGGAAAGTTTTTAAACTTCAACTGGCATACAGTGGCATACTCTGTCTGATTAGACAACCAATTCGCTGTTCACTTATTTATTGCCTCTAATAATTCAATAAAGTTATTTTTTCTAGTTCCTAGCCCAAGTCTGCATCACAGATCCAGAAGGAAGAAAACTACTTGAAGACCAAGATTAAATACTTAAAGATATGTATCTCATAAAAGGGTAGATATTGCATCACCTCATGAAATTGTATTAAAAAAAAAAGGGGGGGAACTACTCTACAAAATAAAATTTATGTAAAACTTACGGCTATCCTATTCAAAATGCAAATAAAATACTATTACAGCTGTCAACATACCAGCCTATTACTGTTTTTCACCTCTGAGTTCAAACTAAACTTCTAAGAATAAACATTGGCCATTCATATAATTTTCAAAACCTCAGATTTCTGAAACCTTTTTCTTGAATAAAGAAAGATAAAAAAATATATATTTATAATTGAACTTAAAGGTACTACCTTTTCTTAGACATGGGTATCGAAAGAGCTTTACTATTCCGTAATCATCAGCTGTAACCATAACTTGCCCAATAAAATTTGCATCCACAGAATTTATATCATTTATATCTGAATATTTGGGCCAGATTCCATTAACTTCAAGGCCAGAAACACAGGTCCATGATGCCCACTGAACGCCTTTTAGTTCCTCCTTGTTTGTTACTTCTTTTCCACCTAAGAACAAAAATAAAGAGTTATTTTTCAGTATTCACTTATGCAATTTTAAAGAATGTAAATTTTTTTTTTAATTCTCCAGAAATCAAATCCAAGTGAGACAGAATTAAAAACTGACTTCTAAAACTGTCCTGACCAACAGTATCAGTAGTAAGGCTTCTCAGGACTACTTAACAGAAGATCATGGGTTTGGTACTTCACAGTTTTTACTATTTCTTGATACCTGCTTGAGGCTGTGTTATTTTAAAATTATTATCAAAAAAATACATGTAGCCATTCTAAGATAAAGTTTGGAAAAATTCTGTTGCTGAACTATTCTAGAAACCTGGATTATTTAGAGCAAAAACTGGATAGCTCATTTAGACCTGGCCACTGTAAATTGAAAATACCAATTTTATGCTTAGATCCTTGTTACATTATTTCACATCAGTTTTATCTGTAATAAAATTGTTCCAATCCCACAAAGTTTCACGTAGGAGCTTAAGTACTGAGTCAGATCAAAGGCTCATTTAACAAATATGGTGTCTCCAGGAACAGCCAGAAGAAGAGTGCAGGAGCATCACAAGACCAATACAAGCAAATGTAAAAGTTGTGAGTCAGACTGAGTGTGCAACTGCAGAACCCGAGCAGGACACTGCCAACAATTCACCTCCCAGTCTTCAGTGGTAACAAAACTGAAGGCAACTGGGCTGGGTTTTTTCCTCTTTTCTTACTGTTAATAGGATTCTGGCTAGTGGGAGGGGATGGGATGTACAGGCGAGCAGCCTCAGCTACTATAAGGAGGTAAGTTTTCAACAGAGGGATAGGGCAAGGGAGAACTCAAGTGGACCGGAACAGAGTGAAGAACAGCCATAGAGAACAGATAAAGTAAAAGGCAAATAAATCAGAAAGGAAGACTTAAAACCAAAAACCCCCCAAAACCCCCACACTCAAGGAAATGTTCAAGTACTATATACCCCTCAAAAAGAAACTCAAGTGCCCTGTTTGAAGATCCTTCAGCTCTGATGAAATAACTGCACCCTTTGCAAGGTTTGCCTTGTAATGTCTTTCAGTCACTAATCCACGTAAACGATAACTACTAATACTGGTTATATCCATGACTAAGTCCTATAGATCTTGTATTAGGCATCTGTAAGTTCCTTACTCTTTAGTGGAGTTTCAAGTGTTACATGATTCTGAGCATTATTTTAAAATATTTAGGAGATTCCTCTAACTTCACTGACTTTGCTAAACTTTTTTCATAAACAAACTTTCACAGTCCCACGTTCTAATATATCAAGAAACTCCAGGCTGAAAACTGCTTATATAAAAATTCCTCCTCCTGTGTGTATGTATTCGTTACAGTCTAATTAAATTCTCACTATCTTTTGTTACATATCTTCTCTGTCATTCAGTGCACAAAATCAAACTTGTGCATAAAATGAATTAGATGCTTCAGCAAAGAGTCACAAAAAGCTCCATGGGACTATGAACAATGTACAGTGCAAAGCATAAATATTGTATAACAAATGAAGGGACAATATAGTAAGTGGTGATGATAATAAATACTTACTACAAATATAGTGAGTGGGAAAAATATAGAATAAAACTATGGAAAGAGTATATACACACAGAAGAAACAAGTCAAAGCTTGTGACAAACACTGCCCTTGACGTTTTGTAATCGGGACTACTCAAATTTGAAGCTTTAACATATACGTACTATGTGCATATGTCCTCTGCAGAGGAAATTGTCTTGCTGAAAACTGTTTCAGGAGAATGGGACAGTTCAGCCAAGTTTTCAAGATGGTATTGTCTTGAAAATATTTACAGTAATGGGGTTGTCACAAACTTTGAATCTGAAAGCTGTATTTGGATTATGTAATATACGAATTTTCTTTAATAGTCCCCTGCCATAAAAGAGATAAGATGTATTTGAACTTGTGTTATCAGTAGACTGCCCAGCTAAATTTTATTTTAATATTTTTATTCATTTTGAAGGTTGTATGATTGAATCATTTATGTATCGCAGCCTCAATATTTCTTTTGTTTCCACTCAGTAATTCCTAACATTCTGGCATCCTTATATCAGGTACTCTTATTTTCTCTACACTTACCTAATCCCATTATACTTCCAAATTCATTTGCATTCTGATTGTTTCTATCTATTATGAATTTCTCACTGTAAAAGCTCTTTTAAGATGACTCTTCCAAGATGCAACATACTGATTTTTCCACACATTTTAAAAAACACACAGGGCAAGCAAATGACAATCCATTTAATACCTAAGCTCAGTAAGTACAAAGCTATTAAGCTATTGGAAAATTGAATCTGAATGCAATATTCTTCTTTTTCTAAAAAAGTGGAAGCAAAGATTTAGTTTTCAGAAAAAAAATAAATTATAAGCCAGTATCTTTACCATTAAAAGACACATTATAAAGAGTAAACACATAAGAATAAAAGTATTTAAGTAACTTTACCAGAAAATGCTGTACTTATTCAAATATAGCAAATATTTATGCGAACTTAGAAAAAAAATTTCTCTATAACCCAGTACTTTGAACCAGGATCTGTATTTCGCTGTTTTTACAAAACTACTATACATTCATTCTGTAATAAATATCATAAAGGCAAATCAGAATCTTACTTGGCATCCTGTAAAAAAGTCTCTTCCCACTGCCATCATTGGTCTGTAAGTATTTACTGTCTGAAGACCAATCCATATGGGTGATGAAACTTAAAGATCCAACACATTCCCCAACTTTCTTGTATCGTTGAACAACACCATAAATATCCACAGAGCTGTCATTGGAACCAACAGCTAGGAAATTCCCATCTGGTGAATATTTCAGTTCATGAATAGCTTCTTTCCTGTCTTTGATATGAACAACCTCAGTCATATCTCTGTGGTATGAAAGAAAGCATGTCATAAGTACAGAAGAGCCTTATCATACTGTCAAGTTCCCAGTTTAAAAAAAAGGACAAAATTGTGAAATTATGAAGTGAACTTTACTATCTTATCTGCAAACATAACACATTGGGTAGGGTTTTATCGCCAAAAAAAAGAGAAGGGAACAGTGACACAAGAAGGTGCTACACTGGGCCGAGGGAAAGCAAATAAAAAGAACTGTTCAAGCTGGGTCCACAACAAAAAAAACAAACAAACAAACAAACAAACAAACAAAAAATCAGATAGATTACCAGATCTTTATTCACTCAGGGAAGAAAACTTCACTGACATGAGACACAAATCTCATTTTCTGTTTAAAACTGTGGGAACACAGCAACAAGGCAGCACTGCCTTTGTATGCATGGTGTGCTAACAGCAGCATTCCAACACATGGAAACAATTTAGGAAATAATGAAAATTTATTTCTTAATAATTCAAGAATAATTAATAAAGCTAAAACCTAAAGTAAAACAATTCCTAGAACACTGCCCTTCTTTGCAAATAGACCAATATACTTTTTCAAATGTGTTGTTATGGAACAACATGATTGCACGTAGCACACTTAAAAAATTTAAGTACCCTCAAGATCAGTAATTTAAAACAGAAATGTAAGTGATGCCCTCATGTACAGTCACTACAGTGTCAATATACACAAAATTTATAAAAGCAATTAGATAAAACGCTTGAAAGAATTAGTAACGTATCTATTTTTAATTTTTGTAACATACCTTACTCGAAGCACAGTAAAAGAGCCATCCTTCATTCCAAGAGCGAGATGGATTCCATCAGTACTAACCGCGGCACAGCGAATGGGTTCCTCCATATTGCACCGGGCAATCAGAGCATGGTCTATTAAACTCCAAATTCTAAAATGAAGTAATAATTACAAATGTAAGGAGTGGTTTGTAGCTGTGTCACAGAGAGCATGAAGCCCAAAATTTCTGCAGAATGCTGGACATGGTAGTGTCCTATTTTAACATAATTTTCCACAAGGAAAATCTAAGACAAAAGTGTGAATTTTGCATACAGCAAAGAATATTCTTATATTTAAATTAGCAAGAAAATATCTAATGTGAAAATGCAGGGGCTGATTAATTTTGTTTAACTTTCTGAATATAAAAAGAATGACAACATAAGATAATACATACTTTTAGACCACTCTGTGAAAATTCCACTATTTTGTTAATCATTTTAGCCAAGAAGAACATTAAAGAACAATTAAAGACTTTGCTCAGTAAACATATCCTTTCCTGTTAACAAGTCATTATTCAAACTCCTTACATATAACTAGATAATTTTATAATGCGCAAGTTTCTACTACAAAATATATTACACCATCTGTCGTTGACAAGACATATCTGGAATTCTAGAGCATTATTTCAATATTCATAATTCAACTGCTGTTTTGCTTAACCATGTTACACTTAAGATATTTAACAGAAATGCTAACACATTTAATTTCTAAGAAAGAAGAAAAAAGGTGGTTTTGACAAAAAAAGATGAACTTGTAAAAGGAAGTAATTTACTGCATTCTCACAGAATATAGATTCTATCTATTATGCATGCATTAAGTCTGATGAAACTCCCAAGCTAAAAGTTAATTTGCAGCATGTGAAAAAGCGAATATGTCAAGAGTAAAAATTGTAAATTTTTATTATAATTTTTTTCATTGTAACCTGTGAATGCTTAACATAACTCCTGAAAAGGAGACATTTTACAGGATACTTGTGTATGAGTGCTCAGTGTTAGGCTAAATGAAATTTTTTCAAATATTGTACACTTCATTTTTGTGAAATAGACATTTCCACTATATTTTACTACTGGAGAGCACTAACTTCCTGCATAGCTTAACTGATTCAGAAGCACTTCAAGGACACA
Organism: Egretta garzetta; assembly: GCF_000687185.1. Lineage (NCBI taxonomy): Eukaryota > Metazoa > Chordata > Aves > Pelecaniformes > Ardeidae > Egretta > Egretta garzetta. The sequence continues at coordinate 491,372 of NW_009259691.1, read as the reverse complement.
TTTCAGTATTTTTAAAACGTACATATTTCAATTAGATTATCTACAAAATGAGCTGTTTGTATAAAACTGTAGGCAGTTAAACAAAAAACCAAACAAGATTTAACCTGACTGATCGATCATCACTTCCAGTCATTGCTAGTGGTTTTGTAGGATGGACAGCCAAAGCCCACAGCTCTCCTTCACAGTGCCCCTGCATTATCAGGAAAGGCTTATTACGCTCATGCACCACAATTTCAAAAATTTCACTATCTTGTGTTCCGACGAGTATATGGTCTCCTCTCCAGCAAACACTTCTTACAGACAGACCTGTAGAAGAGACTGTTACTGAGAGATACATCCTGAGAATTTGTGAAACAAAGGTAACGTAGCACATGACAAAACATAAAAAGCAAGAAAACATCAAAAGTATCCATATACCTTCTCTCATTCCTCCACTTATTCCTTTTATCTATTCCATATAGCACATACTGTCCTTAGGAACATTACCTTTTCAAGCCTAGTATTACAAAAATTCTAAAATAAAATGTGACTCTTATTTTAATAAAGGACATGTAGTCAATTCTTATATTACAAGATGTCTGTCAGAGAAAGATAATGCTGACATTTGCATCTGAAATTACACATTTAATGTCTTTACATTTCAAAGGTAGCAGACAACATAAATTACAATTACTGATCAAACCGCAGGCCTTAGTACTAGCTAGATGAAACTAAATTATGTGACAGAAGCATCTGTGGAACATGGATTATATGTAAGACAGTCAGAGAGTCCAATTCTCCACAGCTTGTTTCTGAGATGCTCCCCCTAAAGCAAATCATTGTACCATCTTAATAGTATCTGGAATTATTTTTCCCACTGAAAAAAAAAAAAAAAAAAAAGTAAATCAAACTGAAACAAAAACAAAGAGATGAAAAGCATTTACGATGGAATTTAACATGTATTTCTAATAATGGAATTAATTTCCAGGCTTATAATGGAGTTGAGCACTCATAGACTGCACTTGTTTGTAGATAAGGTTGAAAATAATAAAATGGAAGCTAGGACATTTGTACACCGAGAACCCAGTCTTAGGTGCCCAATTTTAAGAACATGCACCTTTTACAACAGGCTGTATTTATTTCATTCTGATAGTGCAACTGAATTTTACCAATTTCAGGTGTAGGTAACCAGATGGTAGCAATACCTAACTTAATTCACTTTGCCTGAACATGGACTTTTGTGGAGAGTAGCTCAAGAATGATCTTTGAAAAACTGCTCTGGATTAATATGTGAGACAAATTTATATCTATCAGATGAGAGAAAGGAATACTGTAATGGTATGAGTTGATGAGCTTCTGAAATAAAACTTTAACTATGTAGAGGGAAAAGAAGAGCCTTATGTTATGAAATTTACATTGGAAAAAAACTGCAAGGCTTGGAAGCAGTGAATAGGTGGGTTAGCAGGCCAATCTGGTGCCTCTTCACTGATGTTTTAATTCTGACAAAGCTAGCTTTCAAAGCAAAGCTCCTGATTGCACCTACTTACCATGCTGTGCATTACAAGGTAGCCTTCAAATGCACAAATTAGACTCCCTCCATGTGAAACAGAACTGAAAGATGTGCTCCAGGAGTGCACTCGGTGCGCTCCAACTGCAATACAATGTTCAGTCCACTGAACCAGACTATCGCTAACACCCCTCAAAATGCATATATGTTGTGCTACTCTAACCCTCCACACCAACTGTTTTACTTTACAGATTTGTTCCTATTGTGCTGCACTGGTGAATATAACCACCTTACCATTTAGCCCTATAATCTGGATATTACATGGCTATATTGTCTACAGTGATTAAAAAATAAAGAAACAACCAGAATCTTTGATGAAGGATGATTAAGACATCTGTTTTAGTAATTTGGAACTTCTTATGGTGGAGGGAGGTATTTTGAAAAACACGTTGACTAGTTGGAGATATACCTAGAGTCAACTAATTACTTGCATTTGTGTTCACAGATAAAATTACCAAGAAGTGAGATATAGGAGCAGCAGAAAACACAATTAAAAAAACAAGTAGGACAGGCATAAAGGTGTTCCTCAAAAGGATACAATAAGAAAAAAAAGACTGAAGGAAAAACATTCCAGAAAATGAATTTATGAAAGATAGGATTTTTAAAAAGCTGTTAGCTCTGTCATGGGCATTTGACAAGTCAAAAAGATGAGGATGGAGTTCCCAGAAGTGATCAAGAAGAACCAAAAAAGTTCATGGCAAGAGCCTGTTCCATCAAAAGTAAAGGAGGCAATCTGGAGTAGAGAACAAGTTTGAAAGAATGAAACGGAATGAAACGCAGCTTTCAACTACATGCAACAGAGCTGAGAAACAGCAGCTGCGTAAATTTAAATTTATAACAGTCACTGTACCACAGGGCATTTAAAATGGAATGTATTCTGTCTAGTTTCAATATTGCACAAACTTGGTGGGAATGCCAAATCAGAATACAAAGATTTAACTTGTAATCCATTATTTCTTGACCCTGAATATCTGGCTGCCATCAGACATTCTACCACATTGTCAAATTCTTGGCAAGATACTAGAAAATAACAAAGTGACTGAGGGCAAAGAAAACCAAATGTCAACAAAAGGAATATTGTAAGTAACATTAGTGTTTTAGTATATGTTGGTATTCTTCTCCTGAATCACTACAGCAACACTGACAAAACATGCTATAGACTGCTAGATGTAAAATTTTAGCATGATATAAACTCTAACTGAAGTCATAGGTAAGCAGTATTAGAAGGGCTGTGAAACTAGATTACTTCCACATAGTTTTTATGAAAATTGCATAACTAGCAAATGTAATTTCTGTACTCCATTATATTGTATATCTTGCTGTATCTTTTAAGTTCTCTTAAAGCATTACTGTTCCTTGTTAAAAACTGCTGTGCTACAGAAAAACTGTACATTTTATTGATTTAAAAGAAAAAAAATTAAATCTCTGTGTCTACAACTTCACAGTATGTTTTACAGTATCTTTGAAGGACTGTGTGGCCTTCATACTAGTGGGCACGACCAAATTTATTTTCTAGCAAATAGTTCACAGTAACATACATGAAACAACCTTTTTGGATTTTTAAAGGCTTTTCTTGTTCAAAACACTGATAAATTTCCTACCTTACTGGTATATCAAAAGTGACAAACTTCTTTTTACCTTTATATCCCTGGTCTGTTTCCCTGAGATCAATCACAGTAATTGGTTTAAAATTTAAGTCCCACAAGCGAACACAGCCATCCCTGCCACCAGTGGCAAACCCCTCTTCGCACGCATTCATGCTGAAAATTCCTGCCTAAAGAGAGAAGAAAGTTATTTTTAACAATATACACAAATTAGAGATACCAATATGGGAAGTGGAACTCTTGTCCATGCTGGTAGTGATCGTCTTCCTACCTGTTACACTGTTGAAAATAGCATAAACATATGCAATTAATAAGAGCTTTAAATCTGAAAGAGTCAGAAATGGAAACATATTCAAAACGAGCAGAATTCACATTCAGTAACAAACAGGAAGATAAGAGAATTGTTGCAATACTTCTTTCATACTGCTGCTGACAATCGTAGTGATGCTGATTCTTATCCCTATAAAAAGTGCAGTTTCATATCCTCTTGCCTTGGGGCCTGGTCCAACTCTCACAAATGGGAGCAGGAAGATTTCCACTATCTCTGTTGGGCTTGGTCCGGGCCCTTTGCTGCTATTACTCAGTGTCTATGCAACCAGGGAAAAAACATCAGGGATTTTTTTACATTTTACACCGAGGAAGTTTGATTTAAAATTTAAGTTTAGAAGCAAAATATAAGAAAAACAGTGATCACTTTATACCACTTAAGAAACCATAATCTCATTTTAAAGGAAATTAAACCTAACGCATTTTCTTTAACTCACTTGATACATGTTTTCTGCAGGATAACTAACAGGCAAGGATGATATATCTATTATTAAAATAAAGATACTGTATCCATATAGCCACTATATTGGATGTAAACATGATGCATTATCTAAATAGCATACAGACTTTTTTTTAAAGTACCTACACAATTCACTAGTCTTATCTTCAGAATTAGACCACGCATTTCAGTAAGCAAAGCTACTGAAAGGGCAACTTTGACTGCCAAGCCTATGAGAAGTTAAAAAAAACCTGTTCTATATTTATTGAAAACATTTAACATTCAACTATGGCAAAATAAAACAGAAGAGCATTAAAAACAATGGAAGGGAACATCTGTCTCTGTAATTCATGTCCAAAAGAAGGTAGAACAGCCAGTAACAGACACGTATCTTCCATAATACTGTTCTGTAAAGTTTTGTAAAGAAGTAAATGTAAAGTTCCAATACTTTCTTTGGTTGGGGTTCTGGATTTTACACTAATGAAGCACATTAACACCAAAAGTGAAAGCAATATCATAGAATCATAGAATCATAGAATCATAGAAT
>NW_009259691.1:459066-486072 GCF_000687185.1 Egretta garzetta | reverse complement strand
CCTCTCTGGGCAACCTGTTCCAGTGTTTCACCACCCTCATTGTGAAGAATTTCTTCCTTATATCTAGTCTAAACCTCCCTGGTTTAGTTTAAAACCATTACCCCTTGTCCTGTCACAGCTGGCCCTACTAAAAAGATTTTCCCCATCTTTCCTATAGGCCCCATTCAGGTATTGAAAGGCTGTGATCACGTCTCCCCGCAGCCTTCTCTTCTCCAGGCTGAACAAAGGAGAAATGGCTTTGGGGAGGAAATAAAGCTGTACACTTGCAGAACAAATTAGCATCCAGTGTCGTGGCTTGTGAGAATTCCTAGGTACTCATGACTGTTCTCTCCTACCAAGCTGGTTTTTCTCCTTAAATTATAACTAAAGAAAATATCGTAATGGACTGATGATTATGAAATATGGACTGTGTGTGTTTCTCCAGCATCAGGTAACAAGGATATCATTTTTCAAGTTGAGAAAAAAGAAATCTTCCAGCTTTCACAAAAAAAGCATATTACTAGCATGTCAATTGACAATCAAAACTGAAATACTAGGGTGACAGAACTCAATTTTTTTGATGTGTCACGTCCATCCTCAGATACAGACTTTTAAGACAAGCCATATTTTCAGGAGTAGTATGTGCCTAAACAGAAATGTAGTGGAATTTTCAAGTCATAAGCAGATTAGAAGGCTAACTCCCATTATCTCTAACATCCTGAAAATCCTCCTTCTGTTTCTTTAGGAGCCTAGAGATTTTTGAAAATACAACCCAAACTGTATTTGTTTCTCTGTATGTGTGTCTGTCTGTCTGTTTCACCACATTAGCCTTTTAGCATCATTGAGCAAATAAAAGGCTAGACGAATTCTGGATCATTTTGTGCCATATACTGAATTCTGCCCAAGTTCTGGCATATTAAAAACCTTTAAAGCTCTTTTTTGGAATGCAACTTTGATAATAGAATTATTCTCTTTTCTCTAATTAATTCCTTCTGAAATCCATTATTTTATTAGTTGGTATTAAAAAAGAGGATCAGACACTTGGCGATGTGAGAAGCTGGTTGAATGTTCTGAAGATAAGATCAAGTGGATCCAAGATTAATCTGTTTTCCATTTCACAGAATATCCTTATCTTGAAAAGGACATACTGGTTGTCAAGGAGATATGGCAGATGTGCTTGCTCAATCTCTTGAAATGCAATAGGACACTCTTGTTTCAGCCTATGTGCCACTGGAATAGAAGAATTAGATGAAAACTAGAAAAAAGGTCCCTTATTAATGGGGACTGTAAGTACTTGATGGAAGAAGCTGAGCTTAGCTACTCTTCATGCAATCGTTAGGCCCGCACTTCATGGGAAGAGATAGGTTCTTTATTCTGGTAGCTTGGCCAGTCATAATTCTTCCACTAATTCTTTCCTTATAGAAACTGTGAAGGTTGTTAATGCAAATCAGCTTTGGAGTCTTCATGCTACTCTTAATCCTTCAGCCTGAAATTGCCATCAACATAATTTGATTTTTGATGGTCAATAGCCTTCTAGCAGTAATGAGAGGCAAACAACTGCACTGACTTTGATCCAACTGAATAACGTGAACCACAAAGAATGATTGTGCTCCTGAATCAAAATAAAAGGTGTAGATCAAAGCCTTGACCTTAAAAGTTACAAAGTTTAGCATACAGATCACATTCTTCTGTTAAAAATTTTTCATTATGCTTCCTAATGAGCGGGAAAATTCTGGAAATAACATCTCAAATTGATCACCAGTTTTCTCAGAATGCAGAAAACTTCCTATTTTTCAAATATAACCAGCTGATAGTACATCTGTGTTCCTTCAAATTAAACAAAACAACAAACAAACAAACAAAAAAAAAACCAAAAAAGTTGAATGAAAGCAAATAAATAAATAAATGCTCAGATCTACCAGAAATCATAGTTGAAAGCTGGAGAAGTACAAGAAAAACTTGACAAAGATGGTCTCTACTGCATGAATATTCTGCTACTGCTTGTATCCAAGAAGCTTCCAATAGCAAGGTAGTCTCAGGTTTTCTGTTGCTGCTGGACCTACCTTGCCTCCAATGGACAAAAATCAAGTGTTAATGTATCTAAATGCAGTCGTTTATATAAAATTCACCACACTAACTCTGACTATGCAATTCCTAAAACACATGACTGCAGTTAGCTATAATTAGGACCAAGCTTGAAAGATCATATGGGAACTTCAGAATCAACTGACTGCTACTGAGCAACATGGAGAACAGAGACAGTAAGAACTCCAATGCCTCCTTCTCACTCCTAGGTACAATTCAGGACATAGATGATAACATGTAAAGCAACATACATGTTGGGCACTTAGTCTCTTCCAATATATACTGTATAGCAAGGAAGTGGATTGCAAGTATTTAAGGTTGGTGTCAGTAATTTTACAGTGGAGAGCCACTACTGTGAAATTTAATTTTCCTATCTAACAAATCACCCATAAAACAGTTTAAAAAGGGTAAAAAACCACCTCTCATTGGCTGAAATAAGTGGACATTTACCTTTCAAATCCATGACTAGTCTAAGCAGTAGGAGAAAAATACTGCATGACTTAATGTGTTGGTACATGATACCAGCTTAAAACCATTCATTTAAGTTCATTATATTGTTTCCATCTATATTTAATTAGTACTCAGCCAAATGACATAGGCGTGCAATAGTTTTAACACAGTGCCTGTTATTTAACCTCGAGCCTGTTATTTAACCTCAGTTTCTGACATCAATCCACACAACTTTAATGTGTACCTCTGAAAGACTATCTCAAAATAAATTATTCAGCTGCTGAGAAAGCATCTTATGTACATTTACTATGCAAGGCAAAGACATAGCACACAAGAATCTTTAAAACATACGGTGTTTTTAAATAAGCATACTATTTTGTTTTAATACCTGAGTGACATATTGTATATACATCTTAATAGTCATGGACTACCTTGAATTTAGAACATGTAAGATGATCAAATAAATAGAAGAATCTATAGGCTGTTCTTTGCATGGGTTCAAAAATGAGATATCTAGTGAAAGATTTCTTTTTTTTTTTTTTTTTTGTCAAGGCATTGTTCTTCCCAGAATCAGATGCACTGCCTACAAATAACCTCCTGAAGTACTACCAGTGCCAATGAACTTACATATGCTTTCATGTTGCTCTGCTTCCTTTCTCCCTTTTAAAACTTTCATTATTAGTATTATTATTTAGGAGAGATCAGCAAAACTAGAATTTGAGTTTCCCATTGCCATTCAGTGCTTTCTGAACATGAACTCTGTGCCTTTACTCTTAACCCTTCGTCGTTTCCACCTTTTCCTAGTTTTCATTCCTACTTCTACATTAAGTGAACTCTCCACTCCTCTTCCAACTAATTCTCCAGTCATCCCAATCTATTTGCTTTCAACTTTTTGTTTCTACTCAAACACAGATAGGAATCTGCCAGAAACTCTTCTTTCCTCTGTCTACAGTTCTTAGTATCACTGTGACAAAAGACAGATAATCTGGCTTAGCTATGAATTCTTAGTTTGCTTGCTAGTGTTAAAGTTGCTATCTGTTCCCTCGGTTGCTTATACTGGGACAGTATGGTTTATTTTTCACATTGAATTACCCTTAAAATAAAAAATGTCTTTTCAGCTAGGGTAACTGTAACAAAGCCAACCTTTAAAAAGAATCCATTTTCTATATTAATGCAGACAACTGCCAGCTGGATGGACTATATCCCCACATCACTAACGTGCTTTAGAAAATGTTTTCCTGCATCTCAGATACCTGCTGTTTATGCTGCAAGAAAGGAATACATGGTACTTTATGCAAATAATGAGGCATGTTTTCCTTGAATAAATTTTCAGTAAATTCAAGCCTGTTGAGGAGTAGTGATGCGGGACGATAAACAGGCATGCAGGTATGACAATTCCAATACTACCAAACTGAACGGAAACGTGTATCAATTCCCTGCTATGTGCACACTGTGCTTTTAACAACACACGCACATCACAAATGCTGTAACTTACACTTGCATTTTCTTTTAGAAGAATGGTTGAGAAGGACATGATCTATAAAATTAAGTACAAAATAACTGTAAAATATGATGGTACTCTTATTCCAAGCTGCTATATTTTGTGCTTACAACAGTCTGACAATATTATCCTTCAAGGCGGTATTTTATTGAAAAACAAGGTTTCATTTTGTTGGAAGTAAGCTTCCAGAAGAGACTTTACTGTTTGGTTGGGGTTTTTTTCCCTGAAATTGTTGAGATTTGTAGTGACTCTAATCTCTTGTGAAAATGAATTCCAAAGCCATGGACTAGTGTCCCTACTTAATTTTCAGTACTGCAAAGTACAATTCCATTGAGCCTAAAGGACAGAGCCAAAAATAGAAGGCTAGATGAGACCTACTCCAAGGTCACCTGAGCTCCATCCACTGACACTACTGAAGATAAGGAGCAGAGCACTTCAAATTTGATCTTGTGGTCAACAAAGAACTGACACAGCACATAAGGTAATGGAGCATCAAGCTCTCATCATCCTACACTTTTCGGTTATGTCATTTCACACCGAAACAGCTGAAAAGCGCTGCATTATTCTGAGAAATAAACTGTTGCAATCCTAAATACTCCAAGTAACAAATACGTGAATATACAGGACAGGTGTCTCCTACAGCACTGAACAGAATGGGAGGGTATTTTCCTGATCAGTTCTGGACAGGAAACAAAGTCCACTCTTCCCTGTGGGAATCCAGGTCTGCATATGCAATATAAACATTTTTAAAATTTCATTTCACTAACTTCAGGAAGTAAATGTCCATGTCACCTTAGGAACATATAGAATAGAACACTACTGAACACTAAATATCAACATTAAAACCAGATCTGAAGGTATAGCGTATGAATCGGGGAATATTTGAAGGCTAAAATACCCCTTCATACTTCTTGGTTTATAATCTGGGTCTTCTTGAATACACTTAGTATTTCTACAGATGCACACAGGAGGGCATGCATGTGTGTGTGTATATATATATTTATCTATACTTATATGCATATAAAATATAGTCTAGGATGTTTCCCACACTTATATTCTTCATAACTTTATTTTTGTTCAGAATCAGATACACTGTCATTATACAGCTGTCTGAATAAGCAGTCCAATCACTTTTAAATTATTACTGCAGCCATCCTGAATGTACATTTCTAAATCATCAGTAAATTAAGTGTATCCTTACTACAGGCTGACTGCAATCTCTCCCACATACATTGTCATTCATCCCTTCTTGTCTCTTCCATTTTACCTGATCAAATCATTAAGAGTGGTTTTAATACATCCAGTCCAATACTGCCAGTTAAAACAAAGGCATTCTTTGAAGAAAGAATAATTAACTGTTATTGATTTTTACTTAGAATTTCAACTCATATGCTTGTATTTTAACACTATTTTAAATTGTTAATAGGGAAATTCAAATATTGTCTAAAAAGTACAATGCTTTCCAAAACAAAAATCAACCTTCAACCCACAAATAATATACCTTCATAAAGTTACGTTAGCAGTTTCATGCCTCATAGGTTAAAACACCCAGAAATTGGTTTTGTTTTTAAAGTGATACTTGGACAAGATAGAAGCTGAATCTTGCATTATATTACCGTATATGACTTACTACCATAGTAGACTCCCATAGTTCAGTGTGCACAAATTAGATTGCAAACTACTAAGTGTTTCTTTGCTGCCTGCTTTAATCACAAAACCATATGCTTAGAAAGAACATGGAAAGTATAATGAAAAATGGAATAGCAAAAATATAATCACTTCATAGTTACATTAAACACTTTACAAGTAAAGTAAAATCTTACTAAGCACTTTTGAAAAATTTTATTAAGCTTTCACTGATACTTCTTCACTTTTCAAAGCTGAATACTGTTCTAAAAAAGCTGAATGAATACAGTAAAAGAGAGCAACATAGAACAAGGAAGAGTGATTGAGTCAAGCTAAAATGACTAAACATATGTGTCTACAAACAAGCTTGGTGTTTGGGCTTATATTACAGTTCATAGAATCAATGGACTCTAGAGAGCTATCAGACAACCAGCAAGAGGACTCAATTCATGGAATGACAGAACAGCTGAAGCTGGGGGAAAAAAATACTCAAATCAGACAGACTGAGTCTCTATCATTTAAATTGTTTAGGAACACAGACCAGGTGATCTTGCATTGCCCTTTCCAGATCTCCAGAAATCTATTTAACATTTGATATTAATTTAAGAGCGATATACTTACAGCATGTGCTCCCTGTATTGTCCGTACAAGGTTGATTCCTTTCCATACATATATATCTCCATTCAGTGCACCAGAATATGTCACTTCATCCCTTGCACAGGCTAGGCACAATATAGTTTGGAGATCACCAGTTTTGCCAAAAACACCACGTTTTGGTGTCAACGAATTGCCACACAAGCTCCAGAACTGCAACATAAAGCAATTGATAAAGATGGATATTTTGCTAATATCCTATAATTTAATATGTACATCTGAAAGATAACTACCTTAATTCCAAAGACATCATCATTCATACCTTTTTCCCTGCTTTAGTTCTCCAATTGGTTAACATAACTTATTATGTTATTAACCAACCTTATCTTTCCATAAAATCAGCACAGCAGACTAGCTGAGAAGGAGTTTCAGAGTATCAGTATTAAATCAAACTGAAATTCTTTCAAATTATAATTTGTGAGTCAGTTGTATTTTCAGTTTTTTTAAAAGCATTTCATAATAGGATTATCTGATCTTGTTTTGATGTGAGACTTTCACTTTGCAAATGCTGCATTTGTACTTTAGGCATTTAAAGATGCAATCTAAGCAAGTAAACTTCTGATAAGGTTGCCATTTGCTCTGTTCGAAAGCTGCTGGCTTTATTACAGACTTACCACTTTTCATCAGAACCACTGATCATGCAAAGCAGCTATCTACGGCAGATATTTTTGAGAACTTTCTAATAAACTGTTAGCATGTGATTACAGCAATCAGATGAGAGTGAATTTCCTCCTAGGTGATCCAATATGTACTAATGACTCCTAAACTAAAGACACGCAAAATCTCTTGTCAGAGCACAATACTTGCCAACCAAATTTCCAGCTACACGCTAGTTTCTAAGATCTTTGCAGGCAAGCAGCACTTGCATATTTCCCTCCAAATCCTCCTGTCCAAGCACGTAAATGTGCACTGGAAAGTCAATAAGCTGCTGGAGTAATCCAGTGCAAAATGTGAAAGCATTTATTTGATCACTTCTGACAGGTTACTCTTAGATTGTCTCAGCATGTTCCCTGTATTCATGTTTACAAAACTTTGTATTACACAGCAAATCTCGCTCTTACCAATAATCTATTAAAAATTCTGAGCAGAGACTTCAATTAATACAGAATAATATAAGCAGTTACAATGAACAGATTTTTGTACCAGAAACACTGTAATTAAGAAACAACCATCTACTGATTGGACAAATCACTTATCTTAACTAGTATTTCTTTAACTGAAGCACATAGGCCATAGATTATGTTGTTGCTTGAGAAGTAACTGCACAATCACCACATAAATCAAACACCCAGCTCCAATATGGAAGTAGGTAACATATCTAGGAAAAGTAATTCTTCAGTAGTAATTGGCTTGGAATTATATACATAACTTAATTTAGTAGTATTACAATTTACATAAAATATCATGTGAGGAAAAAATACGGAAGTATTTTAAACATGAAAGTAATTATTGATATCTGAAAGAACAAGAAGGGATGGTTTAAGAAAAATACACATCAACAAAAATCTCTTGCCTGATCCAAATGACTATAACTCTTTAGGATTCAGATTTTTAGTTAATGTTTTCCCAAGGGAAACACCAGTTATTTTTAAAATCCTATTGTTATTTATAAAGGCTTCACAGAGCCTTAAAAGTTGCTCAGATAAACTTTTGCTTATCTAAATAGATATGTTTTGACATCATAAAGGCACCTTAAATATGCTAAATCACTGCTGGCAAATATTAGCTCACTATTGGCATAATGGTCCTTTTAGATCTTGAAGTATTGAAGTATTATAAAAAATCATTATTAATCAAGCTCAGGGAAATGTGTAAATGACATGCTAAACACTATGCTAAATCAAAGACGTATACAATCTAGCCAACACATTGAACACTTTTTCCAATAAACCATTAATACACATTAATCCAAAAGCTCACTGTATAAAAACTACATTTTCCTGCCATGGGAACCTACACATAAGAGCCATACAGAACTTTCAAGCTGCCATCTACTGATGTTACATGGTAACACAGAAGACAGTGCATGGGAGAAAGCAGTGATTTTGATGGCAATCAAGCATTGAAAATACTGCTGACAGAGTTAAACCTGAAAAAGAAGCTGTTTCTTCACAGCAGTTGGTACATGGATCAAACAAAACAGAGTGTTTCATGGAAACACTATTGTCCTGATTTCGGCTGGGATAGAGTTAATTTTCTTCATAGTAGCTAGCACAGTGCTGTGTTTTGGATTTAGTACCAGAAGAATGTTGATAACACGCAGATTTTTTAGTTGTTGCCAAGTAGTGCTCAGACTACTCAAGGACTTTTTGAGCTTCTCCTGCTCGCCCAGGTGCCCAACAAGCTGGGAGTACAGCACAGCTAGCACAGCTAACCCAAACTGACCAAAGAGCTATTCCATACCATATAACATCATGCTCGGGGGGGTTAGTTAGGTCAGTCAGTCGGTCGTGGGGAGAGTGATCACTGCTCGGGGAGTGATTGCGGCTCGGGGACTGGTCACGGCTCGGGACGGGCTGGGCATCGGTCGGTGGGTGGTGAGCAATTGCATTGTGCATCATTCATTTTGTATATTCTGTATATTCTGTTATCATTCTCATTATTACTATTATTATTATTCTCTCTCATTAAACTGTCTTTATCTCAGCCCTCGGCTCTAACCTTTTATTTTCTTCCCGATTCTCTCCCCCATCCCACTGAGGGAGGGGGGAGTGAGCGAGCGGCTGCGTGGTGCTGAGTTGCCAGCCGGGTTAAACCACGACAACTATGTATTAAAGATTGGATAAAAAGAAACCGAGTGATTTCATAGAAACACTCCGCTTGAAAAAGACATGAACTGTCCAAATTATGAATCCTCTAACAGGTACAGAGTGTTCAAAACAGCAAAGGTAGAAAAAACATCAGGGGAAAAAAAAGAGAATTAAAAGAAAGATCAAGCATTTTTTCTTTCTGTTTCCACTTATCCCCATACTCTTTCAAACTGTAAGAAATGGCTTTTCAACTCATTTCACCTCTGCAGTGTAACAATTCACTAATTGTTCAAGATCAGAAACTTGAGTACCTGGACTCACCTTAAACATATGCATCTTGTCTCATGTTACTTGGGATTTCAAACAGCATGTTTTAGACAACCTAAATTTTAAATTATATTGCGATCATTACATACAATGTTACTGACAACCGATTCATTCCTTCTACGTTCCTTCTGTCAGGGCATGAACTCTTTTGAGCAGAGATGGCCTATTTTCCACTATATATGTATCTCATAAAATGTCTAGTGTAGTCAGGTGTGATCCATGATTGCAGTTCCCAAGAAGTAATATTATTCTTACAGAAGATCTTTCATATTATAATTATATATTCTGATTTGATTTTATTTTATATATTTTATAAACTACTGCAGCTTAAATATTTTATGAATTAACATTTATTTCATTACCTTGATGTGTTTTACACCACAGCTGACAAGCTTGTTTGGCTGGTACAAATCCCAGGAAATATCAAATATCTGCATAAAAAAACCCAAGGATGTCAGCAGAGATGGCCTTTCTAGCATGGGACAGTTAAAACAGTAAAAACTTGATTCAAATTAACAGTCTGAAATGCTTTAAATGGAACTATTGGAATGACTTTTTAATCCCCTCATTCAATACTGAAATCGTAATGTATAGCTCATATTAGTTGTGCTTGTTCATTTTTTTTCCTAGACTAATTACAACACATGATAAAACAATATAAAGGTTCATTTACGGACTAGAAAAATTTAAGATATTATTTGAATTTTGATTTCCCATATGGGGATTAGGGTCTAGGAAGTCCGTTAATTTTGCACTTCCCTTACATGCTTACAATTTCAACAAACCATACACAAATAAACAGCGATCTTAAATGTCTTCACATATCTTAATACATATCCAAGATTTATGCAAAATCAATTTCTAAAACACAAAAATATTTTACTTCAGACATAGCCCTACTATGCATACGCAAACATGGCTTAACTAAAATTACATCAACACTCAAATTCTTTAGTTATACTTACTCTGTCTGTATGACCAGGGGCCATTGATAACAATTTTCCTTTTCTCCAGTCCCATACACAAACTGTGTTTTTTGAATCCAAACCAACTGAGACCAAACGCTAAAAATGTCCAAAATAAATAAATAAATAAAAATACCTCAATGAAAGCTAGAGTCATAATTTTGAATGATAATAAATTCATAACATATTTGAGTTAGAAGCAATCTCTACATTTCGATATAGAAGAAAACAAAAATACAACATCTTATTTCAAAGCTTCCATGGATGCACCTCCACAGTTCATTTTAATTTCATTAAGTCTTTAATATTCAGAAAGAGTCTGAAGCCAGTTAAACTGTAAAACAAGGAAAGACAAAAAGATTGTTCCAAGAAAACACAGAAAAATAAAAGTTTGAGATCCTCCTATGCTCTGCAGCCTGCCTTGTCTTCAACTGTGAAGATATTTTGCACAGATTTCTTGATACAAATTGTTGACCATACTGGCCAACAGTACACTTGTACTATCTGTTAACTAACCAAAATTTTATTTTTCCTATAGAAATTCTTAACAGAAAGATTAACAGTATTAAAGATTGGATAAAAATAAACCAAGTGATTTTGAGCTTTGTTTTTAAAGGAAGTTAAGTCTTTTTGATCAGTTTATACATGAATTGTAGCATCTTAATTTTGATAAACGAAAGCTTTGCAAATCTGTAGGACAAAGTGAGTTTGTAAAAGCAAAAGCAAACCCCAAAGTTAAGCAATCTTTTTTCCAAAGACAGAAACCTATTCCCAATAATATAATTTCTTTACTGTCTGAAAAGCTCCAATATTATGAGAAGAAAAAGAAACAAGTTAAATACAATTGCTTTCCATGCTCCTTATTTATTAACGCCAACTTCAATTTTTCAGATACTGCAGAGTCCAACCTTTCTATTCCATCTTTGAAAATATTTTCAGAAGGAACATCAGTTTCAATTCCAGCTACACTTCCGAGCAGTTCAGTTCCAGTCCCACTGCAGAATGAGAGGTGTAAATGCAGGCTAGTTTTACAATTACCTCATACCCATCACTAAAAATTTGGGTGATGTCTTTCCTGACATAAGCCAATACACTGACTTCTCAAAAAGGAAAATTAAACAACGTTCTAGGTTCTCGTAAGAACTAAAAAATCTTGTTACCAACCAGCACACACCCCCAGTGGAGCAAAGCTCAGAGAAGAACAAAAAAACTAGCAAGCTTGGGGAATAATGTACCATAAAGCAAGCTGAACTTCTCTCAACCCCAGAGACACTGGAGGGTAACCTTGATATTAGATAACACAGCTGCACCAGTGAATCATCAGGTTCCCCAAGGCAATTAACAAAGGATAATAAACAAAGAATAAATAATGTCATCTTGAGCTAGCCAGACCAGTCAGAGGTGGGGAGAAGAGTGTGCATGCGGCATAGCCCAACATGATGTATAAAAACTGAACAGCTAATAAAATGAACTTTGAAGAGGACAATGGGCTTGACCTCACTTCAATCCACATATACTTTCCCGGTGGCTGCAGATGCCCAGCATCGTGACAGTGATTATAGAGAGACCAGTAACAGGAACCACGGTTTTCTTGCAATTCATCTGTATATTGCGATTGCTTGTGTTGCAATTTCAGTATATTGCTTTATCACTCTACTAAAACAAAATCCCATATAACACCAAATATATCAAATAAGAATGTTTAATATCAAACATAAAACCCTCTAAGAGAACCTGGCCAGAGACTGACAAATTTGGTTTTAAAAGGATAAGCAAGATTTAAACAAACATATTTTGCGGATCTTTCTGAACTGGATTTGTGTTTTACTGTATTTCCATATGGAGACAATTCTGAAGATGCAGATCTTGAAAAATCTGTATCCAGCTTTCCTTTGAGACCACAAAATTCTAACCAATGCCAAAGGTGATCATATGGAAATGCTGAGAAAAGCAGACAGCCTAAATTCTGACCATTTATGGCTTTAAACATAAGAATCAGTACCAGGTACTCCTAGGACAAATCACACATCGACATTCAAATCTCTCCAATACACATAAGGGATGCATAACTGCTTTCTAAAAAAGAGTGAGGGGAATTCAATCCTAATCCTAATTAGATATATTTTGATCTTAAATTATTAAGGCTGTCCAAGTGAGGAAGTGACACAAGTTTACAGAGACAAGAACAGCATAGAGAAAAGATATCGCTGTCAAGTAGAAATTACGTTCTAGAAAGAAGCTGACTCTAGAAGCTGACTCTCTAAACAATGAGAAACCTAAATTATAAAATACGTAGATCATTCCAACAAACTCAAAACCTCCCTACAACAATTACAGCATGTTTTTACAGAAACAAGTTACAGCTAGGCTTTCTTTTATTTGTGTTCAATAGAGCTCCATTTGATATTGTCTTAATAAGGAGAGCAAATGGTCTCTACAATACATCCTCACTTGATAAAGCAGTAGTAACAGATATTGAGCTTTTTAGCAAGCAAAAGGAATTGAGAATATAGCAAGGCTAAGAGGGATGGGGAAGAAGTGGTGCATAACAACCAGGAGAGCACAACTGCAGAAAGGATCTTCATGGCTAATACCTCTTCAGCTGCTACCTAATGTGTATTTTGTGTTTCTAATACATCAGTCAAAAAAGCCTCTGTACTTACAGGAGCAAGTGTCTGGTAAAAATGATCTCCCTTGTAAGTAGCAGCTCTGAGAACCAATTTACTACTCAACGAACGTTTTAAAGTAACAAGATTATAATCCAATAGAACCTTTTTCTTGACTCAGATCCATGATACATGAGTCTGAACAATCAAAATGTGGAGAGCCACCAATGCATGCAAAACACATGACAGAGAAGGGGATACTGCCTGAAGACATTCGGAGTCAAAGATGAGTAACACAATGAGACTGCCATCACTTTGTGCGCAAGACATGCCCCTGCACAGGGGAGGTCCACTATCTCCAACCATTTGGTGTAACCCTGAACCATGGCCCACAGACCACAAGAATCTCCCTATCACCTCACCTTCATGCAAAACTCCTTTGAAGTTATACTTTTCTTGCCAAATGTGAATATGTCAGTCACTACTAACACCAACTTTTTTTCCTCAACTTGAGAATAAGCAGATAAAGCCTGAGTCAATACACTTCCTAAAAAAAAAGAAAAAGCTACATAACAAGATTTCTGACAGATAAACAGTTTATGTGTTTGAAAGATAATATTAATTACATACCTGACCATCTAAATCAAAAGCCAAGCAAGCTATACCATGTGTGTGAACATCTTTCAGAACGGATACAGTTTGCACAGTGTATGAGTCCCACACGCAGATGTATGGTTCTTTTCCAACTTGACCTGTTGCCACCAACACACGTTCAGGATGCAAAGCAAGGCTGTCAAAGAAAAAGATATAAAATATTTTTTGCATGAAACTTTGACATTTGCCTAGTTGGTTGCATTAATATTTTTCCAAGGAAATGATTTTACAGTATTTTCCCACTGACAGAAGATATTAACAAATAATTTTGTATCACAGATTCCACAATAGCTCTAAAATTCCCTTAATACAGTATATGCCACCACCTTTCTTGAATTTGAACCTTCAAGCCTTCTCCAATTAAACTAACTGTAAAACAGTCATTAATCCTCTGTTCCAAAATACAGAGTTTATTAAATTAGGTCAGATTTTCATGCACTAAAACCACACCTATTTTCCCTTTCTCTCTGCCCAAAGGATGGACAACAAACGTTAGTGTTTAGCTATCTACATATTTGACATTGTTTTTTTGAGAGGAGTGAATAGCCTTCTGAAGCTATCACTCCGCTGATCATATGGCAAGCCAAAGCACGACTAGCTTAGACTAGATGTTATGACTAGACTTCAGATTACTAAACTGAAGTGAGATGAAGATTACCTTAAATGTCTTAATTTTAATCTAGAACAATTAGGAATTGTTTATTTTGAACAGTGATTAACTTTCCACATTTTTAACACTGCAAAGAATTTTCTTATAGTTCATATTTAAGAGTCTTTCAATGTCCACAGAGGATCGTCACAACCATTTTGTCAAATCTGGGACCAAGCTAGAAAGCATGCTAGTCAGCAAGATAGTTTTTTGTTTTGTTTATGCAAGCAAGCTGCAAGGGAGGATACAAGGTCTGAAGATTCATATTTCACAACACAGAAAATTAAGAAAGAATATATTCTAATATAACCCAAATAAGCTACTTGATGACACTCTACACAGGCTAGGTACAGCAGTCCAAAGTGATGTGAGAAATAGCACATGTGAGTCAGGAAGATAAAATTTCAAAAGTTGGGTATTTAATTTGGCCAAAAAATTTCCTCCCCTAACGAGTCACAGAATAACAATATTGAGACACTGGTGGACAGAACCACTAACAACATACACTAAATGTACTTATTTTCTCAACATCACTTGGAAAGGAGAAAGGTTGAGCACTCTGCAGTGGTAAGATGATCTTACACCTGAACACAGATAAATAAAGTTCAAAGGGTGGAGACAAGGGGAGTCAATAAACATTGAAGAAATACCCAGTATAAAGCTAATCAGGAAGTTAATAGAAAAAAGAAAGTCGAACTCAAAAGATGTATACATTTTCTACACACAAAAAGAGCAAGGGAAAACCATGTTAGAAGTTGCTTAGTATTTCATGAAGTCATACTATACTACGCAATACACTTCTATATTTTTTTCTATTTTAGTATAGCATTTTAGTTGATTGATATTGCTTGACAAATTCCACATACACAACTCTGAGAGGAACCTTTAACTTCAAAGTTTCTACAAAAGGTAAAAAGCGCTCTGGACCTTTCAACTTTTCTATGGGAATTCTTTCTCTTTGCTACTCCACATTATTGTCAGCACCAGGATCAAGCAACCAACATTTCCCTGCTTTGCTCCTCTTCAGTTCAAGAGTTATTTCTCTGGTTCTTCCCTTCCTTCTTTATTTCATAGAGCAACTTCATCATTAAAAAACAATGCAGAAAGGAGCTGGCAGGCAAAACTTATCACATTTCACTTCATTTCTGCCACCCAATCCTGACCAACACCTGCACATCTCCCAGAGCACCCACAGGCAGATGGTGTACACATGGGGGAAAAGGAAAAGCATCTGGAGGGGGAGAAAATGCTGCATTCGAAATGATCTAATTTTTACAATGACACCACAGAGAGGGAGAGAGAAGACCACTTGGACAATAAAGAAATTCAAGAAGAAAAAGCAAGTGAAAAGAATAAGCAAGGGGGAAAAAAAGAAAAAAAAAGACTAAGAGAAAAAGTAAAAGCACAGCCATCTGACCGATTCACACCTTCAATCCCATACTTAGCTCTGCTACCAGTGCATTGTGCAGTGTCAGACAAGTGAAAACCACAACTGCAACTTTGAAAAACACTCGGGCACCACCCTGGACACACACACATGCAAAAGCACCCCCACCCCACACCTTACTCAACACTTTCCAGCAACCAAAAGTTAGCTTAGCATGTTTTTAACTAAAGACTGGAAGCAACAAACACAACACATCAGAGATGGAAGGGACAACAATAAGGCACTATGAAGGGCCAGGGAAACATTGTTTTAGCCCAAGTGTGCCACCTAATTCCACTCAAAGCATCTTAGGTGAATATAGAGAATGTTTCCTCTCTTTCTGATTAATAAATGGCAAATAATAACGAATATCAATATCACAGTTTTAGTTCTTTCTATATCATGATATAAAACATTCGCTTAAACAACTGAGATCAAATTCTGCCTCGATACTCGATAATGGAGCACAAATTAAGATCCAAAGCCTATATTTTAATCACAACAGACAACTCTGTAGAATTACCAATATCCTTCCCCTATCCCTTTAGTCTCTACAGCAAATTGCTAACAACCTTTCTAGACAGTCATTGAAAGCAGAAGAAAATAAATATACAATAAATATTTTAAAACAACAAGCTTTTGTTAAATATGTCAATATGCTGGGATTTCAGGGAAACTGAGCAGCAGAGCTGTTGGCAGTAGCTGAAGAAATACTTACCTGAAAACGCCTTCCCTCACCATTTCTTCCAGACCAAGGAGTGAAGGACAGGGTAAAGTACTACTTGCAAGTTTATTATCTCACTGGCTATCAGGACAGATGGAAAAGGGAAGCATGGAAAGAATCAAGGGACTGGTGTTCCTATTACCAATACTGAGAGAAGGAACTGCTACATTTATTTACATGATTTTCATATAAACAGTGAATGATAAGATGCTTTTCCTTAATATTCAAGTCTTGGCTTTTATTATGGTGCACCATGCAGAATTCCAGAACTGAAATTTTGAGTCCTGATCAAAACTCAAGGATTAGACTCCAGTTTTAAGCAATATGGAGACCCTTTTCAGTTCTTTCATTGGACTACAAGTGATTAAGCAATCCTTACACATATAGCAATTAATACAAAAAAAATAGTATTTTGGTCTAACCTCTAGAGCAAAAGCATTGGTACAACTCACATATTCAGGAACTGTCATTACTAAAACAGTCCTGAGCAAGGCATTGTAAATAGCTTCTTAGTGCAGAAAAAAAAAATATAACTGGAATGGGTGCCCAGAAACAGATAACCATAAACGTTTGCTATACAGGGACTATGTTGACTCACGGGCATGATGCAGTTAATAGGATCAAACACTGAGTGCGAGTTGTCTCTGGATACCCTGTGTAAGGTCTCCAAGACACCTCTGTGTTTTAGATTAACAGCCATTGGGATGGTATTTGAAGTAGTTGCTTACTATCCATCCAGTCAGTGCCTGAGGACAGGCAGAAAAGCATGAGTGCAGCTCAGCTCTTAAGACAGCTTCCAAATCTGTTGGTGTGGGCTCTGTGGACTTAAGTACACTGACCCCTCACATGGATTTTCTTGCATTTTTCTCCTAGGGAGAAGAAGAAGATAGCTTAGCGGAATGAGAAGCTCTGCACTCAGAAGGAGAGAGCTCGCGTTTCATTTACTGCCCTGGTAACGAAAGCTGGCATGACCTATCCAGGTTAGACTGCTGAAACTGTGCTTGCATCTAGCCCACACAGCTAGACTGTAAACTTGTGCCTGATTTCTTTCCTCTTCCTTGAAGGATGACTAAGCTGATAAATGAGATATCACTGCTTGTCCAAAAAAGGAAACAAATATTCCTAACAAGACAAGTTCTTCAGGCCTTCTTGCTTGCCTCTGGCCTTTCTGACCTGGGCTTTTCGAGAACAGATGTTAGAACTAACGTAGTCTCTCTGAAGAGGCAGATATGAAGGAAAATGTCCAAAAGGCAAATGTGACCAGGAAACAAAGCAGGAATTAGGCTAACAAACTGCCAAGTCAAATTAATTTTGAAATTGGCTATAAAATTTCATACTTCCCAGGAGAGTTCAGAAGCAGAAAATTTGAAAAATCTGCCTGTCATTACTGCAACAAAACCAAATAGCTGAACCTGTAGAGAACTGAGATTTCCACTGATATCTCTGACTGACAGGTCTTTTCCTACATAAGATATTCCAAGCAGGCTGAAATACAGTATTACAATTATAACAGTATACTGAAAAGCGGTATGTTTCTCAGCTTAGTGAGATTCAAGCTCTTCTTTTATACTTCATACAGAAAAGGTTCTTTCTCTCTTTGAGAGCAGCATGTAAGCATTCCCACCATTTTGCCCAGATCCATGCACTGTACAATACCTATGTTAGATTAATGATATTAAATACTAATGGCAGCCTATGAAAAAAAGTATAAAAACTGTCCATACTGGGTCTGTTTGGGATGAGGCCAGAGACATGGATGTGACCCTCCAATTTGTATGAGGTTTGTAGTGGCAGGGGATCCTGAAAGAGAACAGTCTATCATAAACTACTTTATAATAAAAGAAATTAAGATTTTTCCATCTTTACTTGCTTTGTGCTGAGCATTAACAGGCATTGATTAATACAGACAAGCTGCAGACAAGGATACAGTATTAAAGATGATGTTTCCTTAGCAACAATATTGGATGAAAATCCAAGAATATATTCATGTGACTCCTCCTGAGCTTCATAAAACTAGGACACCAGTAAAAATGCACAAAAGAATGCTGCAGTAAAATAACAGCATCTCAGATACCTATTAATTAAGAGTTAATTTCAAGTGTGAAATTATTTCTGTGAGTAAATACAGAAAAATATTTTCATTGTATGTTTACAGACATTTTACATATAATTGTGGATATTTTCTTATTTGCTGCCATTTATCCATATTTCCCCAGAAAGAATGACAGGAGAAACTACAAACCATTTCTGTCATACTATTTAGGTTGTTAAAGCAGAAAGAGCTGTAATCAGCAAATATCTCTCATCAAAGTTTAAATAGATCAAGTCAGAGCACACTTCTCATAGACAAAACAAAGCAGTACTCATCATGGAGCATCACTACTGGGTCTTCCATATAGTTATTGTCATAACACCAATAATGCTAAATACAGCTTTCTGGAGGTTCCTTAAATTGTACAAGCATCCAACTTCAAAGTAAGAGTCTGAACTGCAAAGTTCCCAACTCATCAAATATGAAAACTGAGGAAAAAAGATTCTGGGGAATTACATGCCACTTTACGCAGATGCCCATTTTTGCCTTGCATAGCCACGTCCTCCACTGCTGAGGAAGGGATTGGCTTAAGCTTCCTAGTAAAAGAGTTACCATCTCTAGAAAAGAGGTTAAAAATAAAGATATTCCCCTTCTTTTCAAGTATGAATGACTTTGCCAGTGCCAATAGAAAAACTCATGTTTTGACTGAGCAGGGGGTGCTGGGTTTTTTCCCCAAAATTCTACATGATCTTGACACTTTCATCACCAGGTTTTCACTATCTGAGGAAAGTATCTTTTCTAACACTCCCCTTGAAAAAGGCAATAGCAAAAAACACATGCATTTTCCTATCAAAAAACTCTTCTCACAGAAAAATCAGAAATATCATATATTCCAAAATTATTTGGAGATAAATTTGCTAAGACAATGTCCTGTTATCTTTTACTATCTATTCATATGAAAGAAGCACTTCTGATTGTAATAACTGGTGGTACAATAATGTGACATACTGAAGCCTGAAGGTAAACAAGGAATGGAATCCCACCAAAAAAAAAAAATCCAGCTTCCTTCTTTCCTCATGAGACAATGGAAGGACATAACAGTCATTCTTTAAACCATTAGATATAAACTGTCAAACATAACCCCCCCAGTACCAGCAATAAAATAAAAAAGGAAGGAAAAAAAACACAGAAGAGCAAGATCTCCGGAAAGAAGAGGTACTGCAATCAGCCAACTATAAATTAAGAGGGAGGCAGTGCAGCTATTCAGGTCCTCTCAGCAAGCACCATTAAATGATTTGGTTATGATCTGCCAGTCACAAAATTAGAAACCTGTTCTTCACTCCTGAATATGAGTGGTGAAAAGTATACAAACCTACAAAATGATCACAGATTAAAAAAACTGAGGCAGCCTAAAATTAAAGTGGAAATACTGATTTCCAATTCTAACCAGTTTACAAGCTAAGAAACTACTTAATTACCTTAAGTAAAGATTATCATGCTATAGCCACTTAATTATGTGGACACTGAGACAAGTATGGGTATAAAATCAGAACAGTTTTAATTTCAAACAAAGTTTTCAATGAAATAAAGGCTAGAAAGGGAAACCAAATAAAAATTCTTATCACAGTTATAATCACTCTCATATTTCAGCGCACTAAAACTCATTGCACTGTTTGCTGAATTAGAAATATAAAGAGTAAATGATTTAAGGTCAAAGAAGTGTTCCATCCAAATCTTTTAACTAGGAAAACTTCAAATATTTCTTTCCAGAAAAAGCTTATTTTGGATGCTTCTGACCTTACAAGTTAACTACATAAACTTTCTCAAGGTACAAAACTTTCTTGTTTCTAAATCTTTCACTATCATAGTAAAACCCTTCAAACAATCCTTCATCCAGTCATTATTGTTTGCTTCTTCCCCATAAGAGATTTACAGAGCTTTTAACTACTGGATTAATCTTCCTTCCATTATTTTTGAAATTTATACTAGATCTTCTAGTATTACATAGAAAAAAAACCCCACAGATTGTACAATTTTCTTTCATATTTCTGAACAAGTAGATTAAACAGCAATTTAGTCTTCTCTCCTATGGGATATATTATAAAAAAACTTATCTGAATATGTGAAAACTTATCATCTGAATATTCAAGAGCGGAGTCATAGAATAATTAGTGCCAACTTTTGAAAGGTTTTTCTTTGACACAGAAAGGTCACCCTGATAAAATTAGCAGTTGGCTTAAAATAAGGAATGGTGGGGAAGAAGGCAGTGGCAGAGCTCCTAGTGAAATAAGCTGAGATAGGCACAATATTCTGTGCTTCAATAGACTATATTTCATTACCAACCAAAGGCGGCTTAGAGCAGAAGAAAGCACTAAGACAATCTATCTTGCCAACTCTGGAGACTGCAGATACACTATAGTTCTTCCTGAGTTCTTGGGAACACCAGGCCTACAGGCATTCTGAATGTGTTAAGTCAGGACTCTTTTTCTACAGAAAAGGGAAGCCAAGGACATCTATAACACCTATCACAAATTTACCAACCCAGCATCCAACTTCATGCCCAGAAAGGTGAAATGAGCCAGGATACCACTTAAAGTTGAGACAACATCTGAACCATCGTTTAGAAAAACTGTAAAAACATGATGGAGGCCACAGAACAGAAGTACTTACATGAAAGACTGTCTGCTAAAACAAACGAGAGCCCCGCATGCACCAGAAACATAAACAAAACAGGAAAGAAGCATGCAGAAATGCAGAATACTGAAGGGACTCCAAGGTCAGTGTTTATTTGGTAAGCATAGAAAGCTGTTGCACGTGTGGGCTCATGAACTTAATTACTAAAAACCACTAAAGAGGAGAAGATGGATAAAGAGCATTCACGAGCAACACTTTCAAGAAAATACAACTCTTCTGCTCTAAAATTATGTTTATCTCAAGAATACTGATCTGGTTGACTATTCCCAATGAGGTAATGTAATGTATACTCATTATCACAAGCATATGCTGTTACCTGCTAAAGATAAAATCACAATTATTTATAAATTAATTTATTACTGAATGATGTTCTAAAGGCTACTCAGTTTTATGGTACTAATTTCTATGGTAGAAAAAACAGCAATTGACAAAGCAACAAGTAAAAGAGGAAACTGTTACTAAAACAACAAGTATAATCTAAAGTGCAACCTTGATCTAAAAGACATCAAAGCAAACATTTACCAGTTCTTCAGATGTTCCTGTTATTTCCCTAAGTATTCTGGAAGACTATTTAGCTTAAAATGTCACACTCACCACAATAAATCTTGAGGCAATTTCCAAATGCTGTCAGATGCCTTGTCTTGATCTAAGATAAAGCATCATTCACCTTGCTTGCTCTTGTAGGGGGATTATAAGCATGGAATGGGGATTAACACAGTTCTAAAAGTCAGGAGAAGGTTTATACAGTTGTCAGCTAACCAAAACACAGAATTAATCCATTTATTCTGCGTGTATGCTGTCTTGATAAAATGGAGACATCTCACCACCACCACTCTCCTTAAATGACTAAAATGCAGAATGCTTTTAAATTACTTGTACGCTTAAGTATGCTTGGGGTTTTTTTCCCAATTGTATGCATGCATACAGTTTGCACGCACCTGTATCACAGTCTGACATTTTCAGGAGCTTTATTATTAAAATAAGTTACCCTATAATTCAGAAAATTGAAGGTTTACCATTATTTTTAACATTATATCCAACTAGATTTAGTCACACCAAACGTACCACGTAAAGAGAAAGAAGCAAAGCAGTAAAACAATTCTTTTCCATCTAGTCTTTTAAAACATTGTTCTAAAACTATGTCATATCTACAAATTTCATTCTCCAATTCTGGTAAAGAAAAAAATACAATACATAATCAGGAGTGAAAAGTGTGAGTAGAGATGAGAACAATGATTTTCCTATGAGTGCTTTATAGACATGATTTTCAGCTTGGACACATTTGCTTTATTATTAGGTCTGGTCCTTTGCCTCAGTTTTCTTTCTCTTCTGTTCAGCTGAATTCCTCACCTGAATCAAGCCTTTTATTTACATACAATTTTATGTCAAATATCTAATCAATGTACCTTTTATGAAGCCAAAATAACTTTAAATTGTAATATACCCTACAGTCAACACAATGTAAAAGGAAAATGAAAAATTTCCCTGCATGCTATCTGTCACAGATCTGTCTAAATCATCAGTGGAAGTACCACTTGTGGTACCTATAAAGCTGATCACTTTGTTCAAAATGACATCATTCTCTCCAAAGTTAAGGCACTAACTCTTTGGACACATTTCTCTTGACTCTTGAAACATCCACTCCAAGTCACAGCAATCCTTGTGAAGAGGAAAGTTCAAATCTGAACAGAATGCCAGGGTCTGCTCAGGTGTCCTCCTGTGCCAGCCACAAAACCTACCCACTATCCACTGGTTAGGCACAGGTTATTCTGAAAGGGTACACAGGTGAGGATTTTCTGAGGCTGGACATGCATCCCAGCCGTTTGTTACCTGAACCGAAGGCAAAGAAATCTCTTGGAACTAATCTAAAGCATATGTTTAAGATTCTTTTATTTCCACATACCTATCTTAAAACGTAGTAATTCTGTTTATATTTGGATGGTCTAAAGTAAAAAAAATTCCTGTGAACAAACTGGCTGACCCCAGCTCAGAAAAAGAGGCATTTTAATTCACAGCTCAAGAGGCGTTATTACTCCTGTTGTATGAATCCACTGCTTTTCATCATAGGAATGTCATTCGGATGCAAAACAATGCTAAACCACAGACAAACAATGCTGAGATACCTCCAGAAAAGTGAGGCCCAGAAAAAATTTGTCAAAGACGACCCCATGAATATTTAAGCAATAAGAAGTTGGACATCGCTGTTAGGATGGGAGTTAAAATAAGGGCTTTGGGGTTTTTTTTGCTAAAATGAGAGGAAATAATGCCTGTTTTTAAAGCAAAAGAACCAGACTGATCTGGGCCTACAGATACGGGTCTTGATCCATCCTGTCTGCAGGCCAAAGAAATAGGTACTATAGAGAAAACTCCCCTGAAGAGCTTGGAAGATCAAGAAGTAACATAAAATTAGAAAATTGTGAAAAACAACTGGAAGGATTGTACACTGCATCTCCTAAAGTAATATTTGAATACCCAGGGCTTTCATAGAAGGATAAGCATCAGGCACCATCTTAGAGATCCCATTAAAAAGGAGTCTACCAGGAAGCCTCTCAACAGTAATGAGGATGCCCAGTTAAAGGAAAGTCTTTTTCAACTAGGCTGAGGAAAGTTATTCTGAAGAAGAGATATACTATATCTCTAGAGATTTAATAATACAGGTATCCTCTAGCAGCTAGGTAAAAGAAAAGCAGTTTTTCTTGTAACAGAAATGGTCACACAAAGACATCTTGCTTTAAATGCAGCATAGACGTGGAATATCTCACCTATCGCCAAAGTAATAGGTATGTCAGGATGGGGCCTTCAAAGGACAGATTTTCCTCATGTTCACAGGCTAATGAAGATGTCGCCAAGAGTGATTTCACTCAAGTATCAGCTACCAATTAATATCAAAGTTTGTCCTCTTTCTTAGTAATGTTGACATCACTTTTGCCATTTTCATGACCACAATTGAAGCAGAAAGATAGAAACTTGAAATGAAAGTAAAGGTGGTCCATACCAAAAATGTTCCAGGGATTTGTTACCAGATGGTACAACACACACTGGAATTCTTTGTGGTTTCTATCTTTTGCAATATATAACTTATAGGTGTCATAAACCCATCTTAAAAAATCAATCATATCTTTTGCTACCAAGAGTTAAGGCAATCTTGGCTGATTCTGACCTTTTTTGTGCAAATCAAGCACTGCATTTTGAAAGTCTATTACTATAATAATAGCTACAACAGCAATACAAATAATGATACTGGTTATTTCTTGTATAAACGAAAGTCTTTTGCAGCCACTGAAGTAATCAAAGCAATCTGCACCCTAATGCAAGTAATTTATATGTATCTGTAAATTCATACTACACCAGATGGCACTCACACCAGAACCTCACCGTGTAGAAACTCCTGACTACATGTATTTTGAAGAGAACATTCAATAGCATCTAGGTTAAACATTCAACTGAATTATTAAGATGGCCAGGGGAACTTTCACACTCTGCCACATAAGTTCAAGGAATATTATAACTTTATTTTTCTTTTCAAGTTATTTCAGGTACTCAGTAACTTTGTCTACAATGTGAAAGTACCAAAAGCAACAGATTGTTCCAAATCAAATAAATATATTGTGAAAAAAAACTATTTCCTTGATAATACTATGACAGCATTATAGTTCTAAGTGTATCATAAGAAATCCAAATTTTACATTGAGCATGACTGATCTTTGTAAGTCCAGGTTAGACAGGTTTGTCACTTTAAAACAAAAATAATTTATTACTCATAAAAGTCCCTGATGCTAGAGAAAAACACTGTCCTAAATCACAAATGTAACTGTGTAAGTAATAGTATTTTGAAAAACTGGGTAAACTACATTTTGAAGTAAAAAAAACCCCTTGAGATAGCATAAAATGTGAAACAAAGTTCTCTGACTTTTTTAGCTTTATGTCAATTTCAGCTTAAACTTTACAAACCCCAAACTGTAGATGATATAAAACTAGAAATAACTTTTTCTAATTTTTGTTGTTTGGAGAGGCTTTGTAATTATTTCAGGTTTTGTTTCAAGCAATGTATGTTTTTTTAAAAGCCTACAGTGCCTGTGTTAATAATTACAATAAAATCCAAACTGATTTTTTGATATGTGAGGCATAACTAGTATACTATGTTTTTCAAAGTAAAACACTTAGAGAGAGAAAAAAATAGATCAACTCTTAAACAATTAACTTTTAAACCTGGAATTTATTTTACGTCTTAACTGAAACTTTAAATTTTGCTTTAAAAAACCCAAATATCTGACTTCAGACAAACCCTTCAAAAGAATTATTGTATTCAAACATGCTAAGCTACTGCCTATCACCATCATAACAACACCGTAAACAGAATAATAGCTTAACTTCATAATGCTGTTAAAAAATCAGCCAGGAACATAATCTACTTTCCTACCTATATCAAGCAGATGACTAATAAATTACAACATCAAAAACACAGGTAAGCAGAAACATAATTGCTTTGACTGCATTTTGGAAAAGCTAAAAGATCAGGACAGACCTCAAAATTTCTGCAGAAAACCCTTTAAAATTTTTAATGATCACACATTACTAAGCCTTTGGTCATATTTCCTGTTTTTCTCTGACGTTATCCCAGAGCCTCATGTTGTTGTATTAGCTCCGAGAAAAAAAGCCAACTACCAAATCAAGAAAAGCACTTTCTACAGCACCAAGATGTTTTCTCATTTAAGTATTGACCTGATCTGACCCTGCCTGTGAGTGCTGACAGAATCAGATCAGAAGGTGATGTGGCTGCTGGCTATGAAAAGCATGATGCGTGAAGGCAAGCTTGTAAGCCTGTAGCTCCTTGCTGTGTTGATCTACTTTAATCAACTTCTAGTATGCTTTAGATGTTCAGTTCTGGTTGGATATTTTTTGTATTTCTATTGATGTAGTTTTAATTAGGAAAAATAAAGTTTTCAATGGTATGCAGACATATTAAAGAACAGGCACACTCTAGTCCCATTTCAAAACTGAATACAGGAAATACTGTATTCCTAAAAAATTTTCATTTTATCAAACCAAATCCAAGCAAAAGGTATTTTAAAGATGACACACAAAGCTCTCAGTAAAAAAAAAAAAAACTTTCAATGAAGATTTGACAATAAATCCCTCAAAGAGCATCTTCCAGCCTCGTACAACATGTTCCAGAACAGCTCTAGCACTACCCAGAAAACTTGGTTTTCCTCAAGGAAAAAGCTGATCATTCTCTCTCCTCTCTCCCTCTGATCAGTTTAAGATATGAACACAAATCTTCTCTCCAGACTTTTACACATTTGACAATTTTAGATCACTTAACATGAAAAGCTGGAAAGAGCTTAACTGGGACTTTGTCCTTGTGAACCATAGCATAAAATTAAATGGTCAGCAGATTAATTATCTCACTCCTTGTCCTAGCAATTCCTTCTGCTGTAAGAAATATCATTCTGACTGATAGTCAAAAGATACTTGAGCTAGAGGCTTGTAGGAGGACTGATTAGTTTAATTATGACATCATTTAGGTCCCATTATGTCATGAGTCCTTTAAAGGAGGAAAATAAACTGATTATGCCCTTAAAGAACATATGGAGGTGTCAAAGTGAGAGTAGATGGATTTATCTTTAGTATAAACAAAACAAACAGGGCACAAACATATAAGCCTAAAAACTGATCGGTCCCTCAAAATATTGTATTCAGAAAAGGAAAATGACTTATTCACAAAGAAGTATATTAGCTTAGTGAATTAATCTATACAAGTGATTTGGGTAAATCGCTTGTTTGATTTAGAGGTTTATTACATGTTCAGCCTTACATTGCTTTCATCCTTTGAAGCAAGAATGCAGTTTCCTTATCAAGTATGAATGGAGAATGAACCCCAGTT